>NW_026011708.1:0-2843 GCF_001458135.2 Marmota marmota marmota | reverse complement strand
TTTTTTTTTTTTTTTTTTTTTTTTAGGAGAAAGGACAGAGGAGGGAGAAGGGAAGGAAAAGGAATAATGAAAGGGAAAGGGGAGGGAGAATAAGAGGAAGAAATAAAAGGAGAGGAGGAGGAACCGAAGGAGAAGGAAAGGGAGAGGGGAAGGAGAGAAACATGCTCAAAAGTCATGAATAGGCTTTTCCTGAAAAAGTGAACCCAATAAATAAAGATTACTTGGTCTCCTTTTTAATCAGAAAAAAATAATATACTAGATTAACATTTTGCACCTATTGGATCAGCCAACAAGTAAGAATTCAATTGAACTGTTGGTGAGAATAAGAAACTGCAGGAGGACCTCCCCAACACTATTGCGGGGAATGACATTGGAACAGCCATTTGGGAAAACTCCATCGTAAAGTTAATAATACACATACCCTATGTTCAAACAATTCCCCATCTACGCTCATAAATCACTGGAGGTGCACAGTGCCTATCAGGAGGCACAGAACATAACAAACATAGTATCATCCTTCCTCATGACAAGTTGAAAATGACTCATGTGTCCAACAGTGGGGAAATACATTCTGTGGTACTCATAGTGAGCACCACGCTGGGTCACTTGTCCTCTGGCCTTTGTCCCCCATCCACTGAAGGTCTCCCCTGGAAGTGTACGCCTTCTCTCCACTACCAGGCTGTGCTCCTGCCTTGGCCCAAGCATGTGACATCTTAAGGCTGAGATCGAATATCACCTTTTCTTTCATGTGCAGAAGCTAGAGGGGAAAAGCAGGAAGTTAAAAAGGGATACCAAGAAAGTAGAGGAGACCCTTAGGGTAGAGAAAGGGGATGGGGCAAGGAGGAAAGGAGGGTGAGAGAAGAACTGGGGAAGGAGATTGATCAAATAATATTTTTATGTCTATGTGAATATGCCACAATGAAGCCCACCATTCTCTATTATTAATATGCAACAATAAAGAAGGGGAAGGAAAAAGACTGAGGTGTAAAGACAAGTGGTACATTCTGGAAGGGGCTGTTGTCTAGGGAGTTGGCGCATATGTACATATCTACAGCAGCTTCAGCTGAAGTCAGAATTGGACCTAGGGAATGTGATGCTGGACCTTGAAATGTGCATGGTACACTCTTTCTAAAGAATTTGATCTTTTCTTTTGGTGTCAGTAGGTTTTATTGATAAGTTTAATGAGTAAGGGTCTGTTTTGACTAGGTGGGTAGATACCTATAACACTTGGTAAGAAATAACCAAAGGAAAGGAAGATTAAGGGAAATAGATAAGGAGTCTAACTTGTAGCATTGTGATTTCAGATTTCTTTGAGACATCATGAAACTTCAGATGTTCATTTAGAAGCTGAAATAATTTTCCCTGTTTACAACTTAGAGGAAAGCCCAGACCAAGAGAAAAAACAGAAGCAGCTGAAACTGTGAGAGAAGAGGAGATTATTCAGGAAAATTTGGAAGAGAAACCAACAAAGGAGATGGGAAGAAATGATAAGGTAGAAAAATAAGGGGTTTGAACCCAAAACTGGGAGCAAAGACATTCATATAAAGACCAGTTGACAGCATGAAATGCCAAGGAGATGTTATGATATTGGGGATGAAAAATAATGGATTATTTTATATTCGAGGAGTAATGGGTGACTTTGATAACAATAATTTCAGGAGAGGACATGGGATAAAAGCCAGCAGGGCCAGAATGAAGTGTAAGTGAATTAGGAGAGTGGTTGCCATAGTTGCATTGAGGCTAGGAGGTGAATTAGGAGGGTCTCAATGAATTAAGAAGATGTGAATCAAGGCTGCAGCCAGGATCATGGGAGAGTACAGCTTGTCAAGTTCTCAGGAAGGAACCAAAGGATCTGGTGAGTGACTAGTTGGAGAGCATGAGCCTACAGGGGCCAAGAAGAGAAACAGGTTGAAGACATCTTGAAGGGTTCTGTCTAACTGGAGCAATTTCAGGATAGATGAGACATTAAGCAAAGTCTTAAAATACGTGAGGTAGAACAATTTGGGGAAAACATGGTTTTGTTTTGGACATAGGGTACATGAAATGGATATATGTGATGTTCTCCTAGAAGTATCTAGAAGGCTTGAGGATTTATGATCTTAAACTTATGTGTGTGTGTGTGTGTGTAAGAGACACACACACACACACACACAGAGAGAGAGAGAGAGAGAGAGAGAGAGAGAGAGAGAGAGAGAAATGAAAATACAGATTGGTAATTTATATGGAAAGATAAAGTCACATGACTAAAATAGCATATTAGGCTTTCCACACAGGGAAATTCTTAGAGCTCACACAGAAGGAACTAGGGGACAGAGACTGAAGAGTCCAGGTGTGAGCATGATGGCAAAAGAGCCAGGGAAGGAGTTTGAATGCAAAAACAAAGAACCCAATTCTTTACCAGAGAGATGCTTCTGTTCTTGAATGTGAAAGGCTCTGTCTTCTTTCAAACCAGGATGGAAAGATATGCAAGGAAGGTAGAAAAACTCTGCCTTAAACTTCCTCCCAAAGCCATAGCTATAAATGAACTGTGAGATAGGGCAGACTTCATTTTGTAAACAAGAAACAGTTCTCAGACAAAAACGACTTGCATTTGGCTCTGAAATCAAAATTTGTGGAGTTAGATAAATTGCATTCTCTGTTGTTTTTCTAATGCAGGGTATCTGGCTTCCTCTGCTTTTCTATGTTGCTTCTGGTGAGGACATTACAGTTACATGTCTTTCGTGCTCCCCCCACTTATGCTGTCTTTCTTGAGCTCTTGGGTGACTTTGATAACAATAATTTCAGGAGAGGACGTGGGATAAAAGCCAGCAGGGCCAGAATGAAGTGTAAGTGAATTAGGAGAG
>NW_026011707.1:0-16489 GCF_001458135.2 Marmota marmota marmota | reverse complement strand
CTGTTCCTTCTTCATTCTCTTAGTGGGATATATCACAGTTATTGATTTGCATTTGTTGAACTATCATTACATCTCAGGGATAAATTCTACTAGATCATGGTGGATGATCCTTTTAACGTGCTATTGAATTTGGTTTGCTAGCACTTTGAGGATTTTTGCATATATATTCATCAAAAATATTGGTATGTAATTTCTTTGTCTTATAATTTCCTTATAAAGGAATTGTCTTATAAAATGAATTACATTCTGTTTGATATTTTTTGGAAGATTTTGAGAAGTATTGGTATTAATTTTCCTGTTAATGTTTGGTTGAGTTCAGGAGTGAAGCCATCGTGTCCTGGGCTTTTCTTTTTGGAAACATCTATTACAGACTCAATTTCCTTGTTCCTGGCCTTTTCACATTTTCTATTCCTTCATGTTTCAATCTTGGCAGGTTGTATATCTTAGAATTTATCCACTTCTTCTGGCTTATACAATTAGTTGGGGTATAATTGTTAATAATAATCTCTTATGATCCTTTGTATTTATGTGGTATCATTTGTAACATGTCCTTTTTCTTTTCTGATTTTATTTGAATTTTCTCAATTTTCCCTACAGTTAGCTAAAGATTTGCCAATTTTGCTTATCTTATAAAAAAAAAACCTAAGTCCAGTTTAATTGCTCTTTTTGTCATTTCTCTAGCCTCTATTCCATTTCCCCCTTGCTCTTTATTAAATGTGACTTTGTTCATTTTTTTCTGGTTTCCTGGGGAATAACAATGAGTTGTTGAATTGAGGTCTTTTTTAATGTATGCATTTATTAGTAGAAACTTTTCTCTTAGAACTTCTTTGGTTATATATCACAAATTTTGTTGTTACTTCCATTTTCAATCGTGTCAAGATACTTTCTAATTTTCCTCTTAAATTTATTCATTGACCCATTGTTGGTTTGCAAGTGTATTTAATTTTAGAGTATTTGTGAATTTTTTGAAATTCTTCCTGTTATTGGTTTCTAGTTTCATACCACTGTGATCTATCCTTGGGAATATTCCATGTATACTTAAGAAGAGTGAATTGTGTTTCTGTTTGTTGAAAAGATCTGTATATGTCTATAAGGTTCATTTGGTCCAAAGTGTTGTTCAAGACCAACGTTCCTTATTAGTTTTCTGTCTGAATGATCTGTTAATTTTTAAATTGTATTGCAATCTCATTTCATATTATTTAATATTTGCTTTATATAATTAGGGGCTCTCATGCTGGGTGCATAAATATTTATAATTGTTATAATCTCTTGAAAAATTTATCATTATTTGATGTCCTACTTTGTTTCTTGTTCTCTCTCTCTCTCTTAAAGCTTTTAACTTCAGTTTATTTTTTATGGTCTCTATTTTCATGCAATATTTTATGCCATTCGTTCATTTTCAGTCTAGGTGTGTGCTTTTACAAGTGAAGTGAAAAACAGTGGAATGAATCTAACCTAACTTTCCCATGTACATATATGAATACCTACTGTGAATCTCACTATTATGTGTATCCACAGGACACTAATTTGGAAAAACATGTAAATAAATAGAAAGATCAGTAGAGGAAAGGGAACAGGGGAGAGAGGATTAGGGGAAGGGTAAGACTTAGTAAGTACTATGAACTGAATTGAAACAAATTATATTTAATGCATTTGTAATTAGGTTAAAATAAATCTTAATGTTATGTATAACTTATGAACCAATAAAAATTTTAAAAAATTAAATGAGAGTTTTTTAAAACAAAAAAAGTGAAATGAGTCTATTGTAGGAAGGATAGAGCTGGATCCTATTTTCTTTTTTTAATCAATTCCATTAACTTGTGTCTTTTTATTGGGAATTTAATTAATTTACATTCAAGCTCAATGTTGATAGATAAGGACTTATTACTATTGATATTTTGTTAATTGTTTTATAGATTCTTTGTTTCATCCTCTCTTACTGTCTTCTTTCATAGTTTGGTGACTCTGTTGTGATATGCTTTAAACTCTTTCTATTTTTGTTTCATGCTTCTAAAGATTTTTGCTGTCTGGTAACAGTCTATTTCAAGGTGACAATGACTTGGACTTTGATGGCATAAATAACTATACTTCTACTTTCTCCTCTACATTTTATGAATATGATGTCAAAAATTACATCATTTTGTAATGCATTTCTAATGGCAATCAATTTGAAGTTTAGTTGCACTCGGTAGCTTTGTCTTTTAACCACTGTACTAGAGATAAAAGAGTTTTACACCCATCATTTCAATCCTAGAGTATGTTGTATATGACCATATTATACGATTGAACTTTCACGTGTTTCATGTTACTAACTAACAGGCTTTTGTTTCAGCTTAAAGAACTTCCCTGTAGAAATTCTTGTAGGGCAGGTCTAATGATGGTGAACTTTAACTTTTGTCTGAGAGTATTTATTTCTCCCTTTTTCTGAAAGACAACTTTGTTAGGCAAAATATTCTTGACTTGGACATATTTTTTTCTTCAGTGCTTTAGATATATCTTCCACTCTCTTCTACCTGTAGGGTTTCTGCTGAGAAATATATGGTTGCATTGCTATTCCTTCCCATGTGATGTTTTTCTTATCTCTTGATGCTCTCAGAATTTGTTTGTTGTCATTGATTTTTGATAGTTTGATTACTACATGTCTTGGTAAACTCCTATTTGGGTTAATTTTATTGGAGAACTTTGCTTCCTGTACTGAAATTTTGGCATCTGTCTTCAAATTAGGGTAGTTTTCAAGTATTATTTCTTTTAATAATCTTTCTGATTCTTTCCCCCTTTTCTTTGTTTGCAATTCCTATTTTTGAAGATTTGTTGGCTTTGTGGCATTCCATTATTTATATATACTTTCTTCATCCATTTTAATTCTGTAATCTCTTTGCTCTCCTGTTTTTATAATTTCAAATGTTCTGTTTTGCAGCTTCATTGATTCTTCTGCTTGAATGAGTTTGCTATTAAAACTTTCTATTGAATTTTTAAATTTGGTCATAGTATTCTTCATCTCTAGGATTTCTGTTTGTTACTTTTGTATTTTTATTTTAAAAACTTTTCTTTATATTTGTAGATGGACAACATGCCTTTATTTGCTTATTTCTGTATGCAGTGCTGAGGATAGAACACAGTGCCTCACACATGATAGGCAAGTGCTCTGCCACTGAACCACAGCCCCAACCCTTTGTTTCTTTCTTTATGGTCTGCATTTCTTTATCAAACTTCTCATTTTGTGCATTATTTTCCAAACTTCATTTAATCTTCTATCCATATATTCCTGTAGTTCATTGGTCTTTAAGAGGATTATTCTGAATTTCTTTATGGGCATTTATAGATCTCCTTTTGTGGGTATCCATTTCTGGAGTATCATTAGTTTAGTTTGGAGCTATAATTATTTCTAGATTCTTCATAATCCTTATTTCCTTCAATTTATGTGTGTGCATTTGAGGAGACAGTCATCTATTTAGACTTTAAAAGTGTTCTTTGGTGGGAAAAGACCTCACAATTTTGTCTAGCTTGTGATTCTGTACAGACAGCTGGTGATGAACCCAAGGAGGCAGAGTTCTGTAGTTGGCTGAGCCACTGCTTTTACTCTGATTTTCGGTGGGGCTGCTGACTGGGCTTCACTGTCCAGTGAGATGACTGGCTGGGCTCTGCTATGGTTTTTCATCAGGCTGGTTCTCGGATATATTCCTGGCTAGGCAGTTCTATTTGGACTCCACAGTTTGGCAGGACTTCAGGGTGGGCTCTGAGGTTATGGGGACTTGTTGCTCAGGATAGGTGAGAAGAGAAGCCATGCTCCTTTAAAATGAACCAATGAGGATTGCCTCTGTGTTAGAATATATTCATGGAGTGGGCGTCTGGCTGAGTGAAGTTGTTGCTTGTATTCCCAGGTCAAATAGGTCTAACCCCTATGTTTCTTCAGAATGCATAGAGGCGATGTGATAGGCTCTTTCTTGGTTAGGGTTCTTCATCATCTTTTTGGCCAAGGAATATCACTAATTGACTTCCCAGTTCAAACAAGTCTTGTAAGCCTCTGAATACCTAGGGAGACCTCAATTCTCTGGAAGCCAATCCTGTGCTAGGAGAAGGAAACACCAGGCCCAGGATATTCCCAAGGTCTTCTGTGTGGGGCACCTGTCATCTGCAGCTCCCACAGACCTGCTGGAGGGCTGCTCATAGCTCAGGCTGATGCAGAGGCAGCAGTGCTGCCAGAGCCAGACCCCAGCTGCTCCTCACTTCCAGACTAGTGGGCCAAAGAAAGGCTGGAGAAACACCATCTGCCCAGCTCTTCAGGCTCCCAGGACTCAAGCATGGAGAAAAGCATTGCTGTGGTCCATCAGAGAGCCGTCCTCAAGCCAGAACTGCTACCTGGAGGTCCAAAACAGAGAAAGAAGCCAATGCCTACGGCCATGCCACTGTAGTGGCCCTGCCATCAAGATGGTCTGCTACCACCTGCTAAGAGGCCGCTCCTGTGTCTCCAGAAGACACAGGCACCCTGCCGACAGAGGTTCCAGGTGCAAAGAAGAAGTTGGAGAATAATATGGAGGCTTTGGAGGTGAGAATAGAAGTTGTGGAGGCCTCTACCACCATACTGCCTGTCTATTCTTGTGCCCCATCTGGGGCCCATAGTGAGATGACTAACACACTGACCCCACACACAGACCTCTCCCACATCCCAGATACCCAGCCAGCAATCAGTGGGAACTGCAGCCTTCTGGAGACCTGAACCTCTCTGTCCATCCTCCTTCCCCCTCACTAAGTAATGATGAGTGGGGGATCCCTTCTTCTCTTCCCCTGCTTCATCCCACTAACCCTGATCTCCCATGAGGCCCAGTACCAAGTAGGGAGTTACCCTACATTGTTTCATGTGCCTCCTCACCTGAGAAGAGCTCTGGCACCTCCTATTTTTTACCTTACCACACCTCATATCTAGGTCACTTTCCCCTCCAAGCCTACCCCCTGCAGAATGGAATCCTTAACCTCCATGTGCCTTGATTCTTCTCCCCCTATTCTTACCCACTCCCCCTCTTCCTACTCATCCATCTGTTCCACCTCCAAGTGGTCCTCACCCTGCTCCTCCTCCTGGTCCTTCTCCATTTCCTCCTCCTCCTTTTATTCCTCCACTTGCTTCTGATCACTTGCTTCTCATCTTCCTTCTCCTCCTGTTACTCCTCCTCTTCATTCCTTTCCAAGGCCCATTCTAGTCCCTTCCAACTGCACCCCAATAGCCTTGGCCAGAACTTAACTGCTACAAGAGTCTCTCCCACCCACACAGCCAAGTCCTCTGCTCACCTGACTCACACTCCACTGTGCTGTCTGAGGACATGGCCATGGACACTACTCCCTCTTCTATGGCAGTAATATTTCCAACTGCACCTGCCACCAATGACAGCTCCCACCTATGCCCCAGGTCCATGGCCCTAAGCAGCACAGGCAGCCCACTGGCTCCCCAAAACCTCAGGTCTCCTACCCCAACCCCCATTTGAACCAGTACTTTGTCCCACTAACCACACCTCAGCCCTCATCTGAGAGCCCTCCTGGGTTCTATGGAGAACCTGCCTTCGCAATGCTGCCCTGCTTATAGTGATCCCAGTTAGGGACCATGCATTGCCTCCCACCTGGCACACAGTGTCTCTGCCATCATCCTCCTAGCCTGTAGCACCAGAGGAACCTGTGGATACCACCCCTCCTCCCTGGGCTGTCCTAGCACAGTCTCTCCTGCCTCCTACTAAAATTTTGGAACATAATATGGGCTGCTTCCTAGTTCAAGGAACCTCCATCAGAGTGGCAGCATTGCCTCAACTCCAGTCTCCACCAGCTTGGTTACACAGCAGATGGCGGGAATAAGTGTAAGTCTCCAGGTCCCCAGCAGTTCTAGAGCCACTTCTCAGTCCTCATGTAGGAGCCCTGGTGGGCAGTGATAGCATAACACATTCATTTAGGGTAACCCACCCAGGAAGCTCAGCCCAGGCTGTGGGCTTAAACTCAGCACCCTTCCAACAGTGAGTGGCAGAAATGGCCTGCATGGACTTGTAGGAATGATATCAACCCAGACATCCTTGTGCACATTACTCAACACTGGCCAGGCTTTCCTATAGTACAGTGCAGGGGTTTAGAGCCTCCAGGACAGGCTTGGACTTTGTCACAGGTGGGCTGCATATGGGACATCATATCCAGACTTTCTATTTTCCAGCTCCCCTCTCAGGCCTGCAGTGGTCTTGAAACCTGCACTGCTGGGACTGAAGGGGAAGCTGGTTTTGAAGTGCACATTCCAGACCTGTGGAGCATAGAGGAGATCTACATGTATGCCCGAACTGACGCCACCACAAAACCCACACTCTTGCTTGATGGTAACCTGTTTGATCTGAGCTGGGCAATTTTCCTGACCTTCGACCTGGCTAAGATATTCATTGCTAGCTAAAGGGGCTTCCTAATCCCTCACGTATTTGCCTCCATGGCCTTGCTCTTGCCCCCCAAATGTATATAAATTCTTATTGTTTCTACTTTGTCTGACTCTGTTTATGCATCTACCTTGCTTTCTGATTAAATGTCAGAGAAAGACGTGGCATATGTTCATGGTAATGTGTGGAGCATGACATTATGCAAATTTGGAGGAACAACATGTTTTGTGTGGGCAGAAGATTGATCCAAAGGTGCACTTCCATTGGGCTTTACAGAAGGCTTTTTATTTTTCATTTTAAGTAGGGTCTCACTACTTTGAAGATGCTGCCCTAGAACTCAACAACTTCCTGCCTCAGCCCCTGAATGACTGGGATTATAGGAATGCACCACCACTCCTGGACTGACGAATAATTTTAAGTCCCTTTCCCATATTTCTTAAATTGAAACCATACTTTTTAGAGGAAATCCTCATCTTCACCATGGTATGGAATGTAGTCTCCCATCCAACAGCATGGGCCAGTGCTGCCTGAGAATCTGGGCTACGCACTGTGTGTCCTGGGCTCACTAGGTCATTCTGGTCATCATTCCTGGGGGGTGGATATGGGAACATGTATATATTGGGACTGGAAAATAACAAAGCTTTACATCTCTGTTTTAGACAAGCTAGTGGCCAATGAGCCCAGGAGGCCCTTCTGACCTTCAAGATCATACCTCTGTGGTTAGGGCATTTATCATCCTTTGTGCTCATCCGTAGGCTGCCAGCATAGCATCAGCATGTGGAGGAGAACCATTTGCTACCCAGGAGCCCTGCCTTTCACCTTGAACCCTCCCATCTAGTGCCCCAGGACAGTGTTCAGACAAGCCATTGACCTTCCCTCTCCACAGCCTTTGTAGCACTACTCAGTGGTGAAAATCACCTACTACAGCACTGGTCAATCTCTTTCCTCCTCTGTGGCTCCAGAACTCCAGGTACATAGGCAGGTCTCTATCCAAATGTGACAGATGAATCCCTTCCCTTCAAGGCAGGTGTCCTTTCTAGAACATCAAGGTGGTTCAGAGACAAAAACAGGGATAAGTTCCATCCCTCTGCAGCCTCTCAGAACAAAGCTGCCCCTTCTGCATATAGAGGATCCACCCACCCTTGCCATACTTGTCTTCACAGTTTCCTTGGTTCCCTGGGCTCCAGCAATTGAATGTGTGAGAAGAAGGTGATTCTGGTACTAGGGGGTCAGCCCATATAAGAAGACAGAGAGCCTTATAATGACTTGTCTTCAGACACAAGTAAATGGTAACTGCAACAGTGGGAGAGGTCCTGGAGGTGTGGGAGAAAGAATGCTATGAAAACCATGGCTGCCTCTCCCTGAAATCTGAAAAGTTAAAACAGCAGAGCATCTCCATGCCCAGAAATATAAAGGTTGGCCTCAGGTAGCTCCCCTATTTAAGGGATACTCAGTTCTGTTGGTGACCCAAAGCCTGAAACTCAGGGACACACAACCAACTCATGAACCATCACACATGAAACTCCCTGCCAGTGCCAAAAAATGACGGGCACAGGATAGTAGAGGTGCTTTGATCCTGGGACAAAAGCCAGTGGTTCCCCCACACGGAGCACCATCCCCCAACTCAGCAGGACTGACAATGTATCAGCTAGAATCGAGGGCCCCACTGCCCCTTCTAGCCACACCAGCCCATGATTTCCCAAACACAATTGTACCATCCCCACTACAGCAATCCTATGTCCCAAGTGCCCACTGGGATACTGCTAGCTAAGTGGACCCACCCTTCCTTTCACTGCAACAGGAGCCTGCATCCCTAGGGATACACAGATTAAAGGCATAATTGGAGGGTCCTGGAGTCAAGGGTTCTCCTGGCCCTCCAGTTATGACTAGCATGTCCTGTGGGGAACTCCTAGTACTCTACTATGTCAGATCCCCTCAGAACAACCACAATAGTCTGGTTCTTATAGTCTCAGCCCAGGCCCTTTCCTAAAACCCATTGCCCTCTTGCTATCAGATTGGTCTTGGCAACACCAACAGGTCTAGCCATCCTCATGATGACTGGCTTTTCCTGGTTACAGACAGATAGGGAGTGAGACAGTCCAGCCCCCATTCCAGCCACATCTGGCAGATGGCAGCCTGGGAGGAGTGGAAGGGAGGAGGAGAGAATAAGCACAGAGGCAGGGAGGGGAGCAGGAAGGAAAACAGACCCTGCATTTGTCTGACCCAAGACCTTGAAACTCAAGTTGCCCACTTGGTGCCAGCAGAGGACAGGGTTCTTGGGACCTCAAGTATTGACAGCAGTCCCTGCCTCCTGTGATCCCATGCCAGGTCCCAGGTGAGCATGAGGGCCACCAGACAGTGGTGTCCGGGAAGAAGACATCAAGGGAAGCATCATATGAGACTGCATTTGGGATCAAGCTTGCATTTGGGACATGGTGGTGGCGCAGCAGAGCAGAGTCCTTTCATGCAACAGGCACCTGCAGATTATACGATGTGCCCATACACTGTTCCCCCAAAGATGTATTTGTTACTTCATCTACAAAAGGGGGATTTCATGACACCCACACAGACACTGGTGGTCACAAAGGTCAGAGAACGCCCCTCACATTTCCCTTTTTTACAACTGCCAGCACCTGCCCCTTCCAGTGTTGTGCTCACCCCACAGGATGCTGAGCTTTCCTGGCAATGCATGCCAAGAACTGCCCACTGCTGAAGCCCAAGAGGTGCTGCCTCTTGAAATTGCTGCACTGGGCCTAGTGTCTCTCTGTGTCTGCCACTCACTGACCATGTGCCTCAAGTTACCCCTCTATGGCACAAGTTAAAATCCCACCCTGCATGCCTGAGGGCAACGTAAGTACAGTACAAACAGTGTCCAAAGCACATGCAAGTAGGACAAAAAGGCTCCTGTCCTCTCTTGCCGAGGAATGACATCCATCAGGCCATAGGCAAGCCAGCCAGCTGTGGAGGACCATATCTCTGATCTGGAGAACCTTGTTTCCAGTTCACATCATCATGCAGGAGGTTCTCAATGCCCTGGGGAATCTGGGGCGGAATGGAAGTAGACCAGCCCTTCATTGTCAAAGGTAGAAGGATCAAATTCAGACTCATTTCTAAAGCTGGTTACCTCCTGAAATTTGGGCTTTGGAATGAAAGGAAGGCTTGTGGTTACCATCTCCAAGCACCTGGTTTTGGCCACTGAAACTGGTTGTATCTGGAGTGTGGGAAGTGTTGTCAGGTAGTAGGTTAATATTGTCTATGAAGTGAAGGAACCCCACATGACCCTGAAGCCAAAAATATCTCCCCACCCAACACCTTACCTACAGACATTGTACAATTTTTTGTTTGTTTGTTTTGTACCAGGTATTGACCCAACAGGCTCTTTACCACTAAGCCACATTCCCAGACTGTTTTTTTATTTTTTATTTTGTGACAAGGTCTCTCTTACATTGCTCATGGCCTCTCAGTTGCTGAGGCTGGCTTTGAATGTGTGATTCTCCTACCTCAGCCTCCCAAGGCACAACCTCATAGCCCATCTGCAAAGCTGAGTTGACCCTAAATGGCTAGTCACCATGCCTGCCTTAGATTCTACACCAGTGAACTCTCACAGAAATGGAACACCCACCTCTGTCTACTTCAGATTTGCAGTCCTGTGGGCAAGCAGGGGCACTATAGCTTCAATGACCAGCTAGGACACATCCAAGTCTCTGAGACCCTCAACGACATGAAGCCCTCTAGGACCTGGGTCACCTCCTGGCACCACTTTTCAATCTGAGGGTGAAGGACTTGGTGTGCATAGATCTACAAAATATCACTTTTTGCATATATGTCACATTCAACCCGAACCAACAGCTTAACTCAGTGGAATGCATAACTCACATGGGAGGGATAAAGGAACAAAGTCGTAAGTAACTTTAGTTTCTGTTTTTTTCTCTTTTTTTATGTGTATATGTTTATGTGACTTACTTTAAGTTAACTTACAGCCAGTTTTAGTGCACATTCCACAGCAGTGCTTTGTGGGAGCAGCAGGCGAGACAGTAATTAACCCTGACAAGCCAGAGGAACACCAGAATTTGACTAGATGGATTTTCTCTCTAAGCAGAAATGGCACCATAATATAGAAATTGATGGAATTTATTGAAAAGTGGGGGAAATCCACCAGGCCACTGGGATCACTCTGCCTATCTTTCGACAGGTTCTAGGTAGCTGGGCTTCAAGACATGGTGAGGAGTGTGCAGGCAAATTTAAGGACTTTCCAAGAACATCAGCTAATCCCACAGACTGTAGACTCTGCCATGCTAAGTTGTCAGTGTCTGTGGGGACAGTAGTTAGATTATATTGATTGATAGGGGCCCAGGCCAAACTTACAAGGGTAGGGAGGTATTATCATCATTGTGTCTTTTTATAGAGGGAAGAAATTCCCTTCTTGTTTCTATCAGTGTATCACACAGCTACCTTTCACTGTCAAACACAGTGGACCCCAGAAAAGGCTTTGTCATTTCCACTTCTAATGGAAGTCATGCTATTTGGTTTCCTTAAAGGAAGCTATATCTATCTATCTATCTATCTATCTATCTATCTATCTATCTATACACACACACACAAACACATTCAATTTCACAGGGCAGTTGTCCAGCTGTGTCCATGAGCTGCAGCTGTGGCTCTAGTTTTCACATTTGCTTTCTCTGCACCAAGGTGGCTGACTGAAGATGCCACGGGAGAGGAGAAGAGGAGGACAGAGGCACCTCAATGTACAACCAGGAATCATTATATTCTGCACATCTGTTAGGATACTGTCCATTATATAAATACTTTATCTCTAAGGGTAAAATGTAACAGGAGTGAATACAAACAAATTGGATTATTCAGCAAAACATAAGCAACTTGATCAATCAAAGAGAGACCAGTACCAGCCTGTGTCCCATCACCACCTTTACAATACCATATTTCCTGTCCAAGTTGTCCTTGTGGATTTGGCAAAGAAAAGTATGACAACAGTCAAGTTGTTACAGACCACAGTGAAATGAGAAACTCATGCAGAGATGAAAATTATCTACTGGTAATATTTTTTCTATTTGTATATCTTGGTCAAGTCCCTTTGCCCATGGACCTAGCAACCCCAACAATTGAGGCTCCTTTTACCATTCCATGGTCAAGAGACTCAATTGCTCCCCTGTAGTAGCTTCTGTAGCAACAAGTACTGCTTAAGGTCAGAGCTGCCACACCATCCCATAACCTATTGTCGAACTGTGTAAATACCATGTGGGAGAACAAAGTCCATTGTTGCTCTCCCCACAGGAAAGCACAGTCTGTTCCAGTGGAGCAATTGATTCCAAATGTCTTTCCTTATCTTTGGCCTCTTCCATAACTGTGACCAAGGCCCAAAGTGAACTCATTTATTGTTTTGATATTTTCATGGAACCCATTCAAACCCATCAGGGCAGGAAAAGAAAATTTATAGGGGTATACTTGGGCTAATATACCCAAGGATTTTAGTTGCTCTACAAAGATTTTAGTTTAAAAAGTACTGTAGATGTTCTGATTCCCAGTCCCATCAGGCCAAACTTGTACTAAATCATGCAATGTCTTTAACATTAGTCCTAGGTATGGAGTACAGTGATGAAAACGTCTCAATATCTAGGAAGGTCTGTATCTGGGAATTGGGAACATTTGTTCTTTATGTACAGCAGCAGGACACAACCAAATAACCCCTGAACAAATGAGAGGAACTTCCAGGTTTTTGCAACTTGGAGGAGTTTACACCCCATCTTCTGTCTTGGAGATGTGTCAACACTCTTTGACCTGCTGTCTCTAGATGGAATAAAGGCACAGAAGTGAAAGCCACATCATCAACATAATAAAGCACTCATACTCATTTACATTTTGTCCAGGTCAGAGCTGCCAATATATTATTCCATTACATATGGTATACTAGGCAAATATCCTTGTGAAAGAACAAAGACCATCATTGCTCTCCCCACATGAAAGTATATTGTCCTTGCTTTCCCTCATTGGGCTTCTTGTATTTCCTTTGCCTTCTAGTTCTCCCACCTTCTAAGATATGTTCTCTGTAACCTGACTTCCTCATCTTTTCAGTTGATTCCATACAGCCACAACCCGTGTGACTTGAGAAACACTAAATGCCAATAAAGGGATCAGGAATGACCCTAGCCTTTCATGACACTGCCTGATAGCTACTTGGAGAGTGGTCCTTTAGTTCTTCTATGAGTGGTTCATTAAACAGAACCAGTGCAGATTGATGCATGAAGGGCCTGCTTCATTTCTAACTCTCTTAGGAGGTCGTGGAATTCTTTCATGAATTTCCAACACAGGGTGCCATGGGTGACTTCAACATATTGTGTCAAGCATAATTTTAGGAAGCTATCAACCAGGACAATACAAAGATGGCAGTGACCTCATTTACAGCTACATATATACATTGTTTTAATGTAGGGTAGATAGTGAGTAATGTGCTCTTACTCATTTCACTCTCTAATATGAGTGTTTTTTCAGAACCAGTGTCCCAAATCCAAATAGCCATTCTATTATATTTCCTTAGCTTTCTGTCTGTTGTCAGTCTATCAAACAGAGTGTCATCTCTCATGGACATATGCATGTTCTGGAGGGGAGAGGGCAGATCCTCACCCTCCTTTCCTGGTGACATTGTATAATGTGTCTTCACCTTTTCAGTTATGACCCATCTGTTACTTGGCACTGGTACTTAAATTGGCTCATCCAGTGTGCTTCCTCTTCTTCAGAGGTACTGGATCCACAGGGATCCCATTTATGGAGGCCCAGTCCTGAACAGGTATTTCAAGCTGTAGAATCTATGATATCCACTCACCTCCTTTTCCCTCAACTAAAGAAAACAGAGTAGAGAGCCCAGATGCAACCAGGGGAATCAAGGTGGGTGAGGAGCAGGAGGAGGGTCACAGAGAGACAGATGGGCTGGGCAAAGAGTAAAGAGGTGCCCCTAGTTATGATAAAGTATCACTCTCCAACCTTCTGGAGACCCAGGGAGACCTAATTACCAAGAAACCAAGTCTTGAGTCTCAGGAGCAAATACCTTGCAAGAAAGTACCCAGGTCTTCATTGCCTGAACCTCTGTCTTTCAAGTAGTCTAGTGTGCTGGTGATGCTTTCCATTGAATTTTTAATTTGTTTATTGATTCTTTCAACATGAGGATTTCTAATTCATTCTTCTTCAGATCTCTATCTCCTTATTTAAATTATCTTTCACTTTTTGAATTTTCTCTCTGATTTCATTTCTTCCATTGTCTTTTACCTCATAGATCAGTTTAACCACGAACTTTCTGAATGCCATCTATGACATTTCCTCCACTGTGATGTCAATGGAGTCTATTTGGGGGGGGGGGTTGTGTTTACTTGGGATCATTTGCTTTTTCATATTGTTTGTGTGTCTACCCATCTATCTGGGTGGGTCTGATGCTGTAGAGTTTCTACCTTATGAGTTTATAGTGTCCCTCTATGTCATTAGTACCTCACAGATTTGGGTGGGGGAGCCCAATGACAGCAATATTGTATACAAACATTATATAGCAGTAGACTAGATCCTTACTTCCTATTTGGATAGCTAGTATTCATTGGTGTGATATGCAGAGAGAGTAGGATCAGTAATTTCCATCATTAAAAACAGTAAATAAACATGCATTATGTGAAGCTTAAAATCAGACAATGAGTTTTATCTATGACTTCCACCATCTTAATTATAGCTAAGACATTGATGGTAGGGGTTGATGTTAATATATCTCAATTAGTATTAACAAGTAATAATGGCAGAGTGGAGTATGAGGAAAGAAGAAGATATAGGAGGGTAGAAAAATGTTTGCAATTTCAAAAGGTGAATAGGGAAGATGCAGCGGTAACTTAGGAAATGTTGCTAATGTGAAAAGTGAAGAAAACCCAGCAGAATATAAAGGAGGAGAGAGAGAATGACATTTTGGGGTTAGGAATAGAAAAAGAGAGGGGGAGATGAGTAGTGGCAAAGGTGATACACAAAACAGAATCCAAATAAGCTAATCAGAATCCCTAACCCTCACAATACAGAGCATCTGAAAACGACACCTTCAGTGGAAAAAAAAAGGAAAAGGAAAAGAAAGGCTATAAATTAGGAAGAAAAACAAATATGAATATGTGTAGGAGTCCTTGAATCACTCAGTACACATTCAAATAATACAAAAACCCTTCACAGAAAAAGAAATCCAAATGGTCAACAAATATATGAAGAAATGTTCAACATCTCTAGTAGTTAGAGAACTACACTGAGAGTCCATATTCACTCCAAGCAACAATAAATGTTGGCCAAAATACGGGGGAAAATGTTCTCCAATACATTGCAGCTAGGTCTGCAAATTAGTGCAACCTCTCTGGAAAAGAGTATGGAGATTCCTCAGAAAACTTGGAATAGAACCACCATTTGATCCAGCTATCTCACTCCTAGGTTTATACCCAAAGGACTTAAAATCAGTATACTACAGTCATGCAGTCACCTCAGTATTTAATAGCAGCTCAATTCACAATAGCCAACCTATGGAACCACCCCTGGTGCCCTTCAGTAGATGAATGGATATTGAAAATGTGGCATGTATACACATCATGGAATATTACTCAGCCATAATGAAGAATCAAATTATGTCATTTGCCAGTAAATGGATGGAATTGGAGAATATCATGATGAGTGAAATAATCCAATCCCCCCAAAATCAAAGGCTCAATGTTCTCTCTGATATGTGGATGCTAACCAATAACAAGAGAGGGTAGGGAAGGAAATATATAAGTTGATCAGATTAGACAAAGGGGAATGAAGGGAAGGGTCAGGGGATGGGAATAGGAAAGACAGTAGAACAAAGCAGACATAACTTTCCTCTGCTCATATATGAATACACAACCAGTGTAACTCCATATCATATATAACCTCTGGTTCCAAGGCCTGGCTGGGCCACTACAGGGTGACTGACCTCAGAAAGGGTGTGGGGCTTTCTGTGCTCTCAACAAATGTCTTCAAAGAAGTGAATGGAATCTGCCTAGCAGGAAGGGGTGGGTAGGTGACAGCATGCCTCTCCTCAGAAGCCAGGGGCAGCAGGTTAAGCTCTAGCCTTGAGGGAAGATGCCCCTAGAAGCAAGGTAGAATCCAAGAACTGGAGAGGTCACTGGAGGGGTGTGGCAGGATCTGAGTTGCCCTGAGGCTGGACTTTCAGCACCACCTGCAAGGCCCTTCCATGTCCTAGCATCCCCCTAGCCCTTTTCCTGTCCCCTTTGATGATACTGAGGAAAGGACTTGCCAGCAGGATGACAATCTCCAGGGACTGCACTTCCAACTTTATTTTTTTAATGGTGAATTCACATAATGATTCTTTCTTAAAAATTTTAATTTTATATACTTCATTCTTTGCTAGCACAATTTCTGGTCCAGTGGAGATTGTGCGAACTGGGGCTCCCAGGGGTGGAGGGAACTTTGGGTTTAGCATACCCACCCCAGGATGGAGGTCCCATTCCCCAGCCCACTCTCCACCAGGCTGGATCTAAGGCAACCAGTGTGAAGCACAGAGGAGAACTTTGTGGACACTCAGCTTGACCTGCCTGGCTTGTCAGCTACCTTGGCTGATGGAAGCTCTGGTCCATTGTCCCTGGCCTTGGACCTGGTTAGGGTGTCATGTCATCCTCCATGATACTGCTCTTCTTTGGAGACAAATCCTTCTGTGCAGGGTGCCTAAGTTTTCCTCTATAGTTATAGGGCCTCCCTTTCCCTCACCTGTTTTGCCTCAATAGCCATCCTTTTTCTCCAGTGATGTACATATATTCCTCTTTTTTCTAGTTCATCTGTCTCTGTTTATGTGTCTTTCTAGTTCTTTGACTACACAGTGGAGGAAGAAGCAGCATGTGTGTGTGGGGGATGTGTGGACCCCCACATTGCACAAGAATCTGGTCCCAGAAGGTAATATGTGTGGCAGCCACATGATAACAGTCTGTGGAAAGACGCTGGAGGGATGTCAACTAACAGATACCACATCTCTATTCTTAGGTGATATCTTTTGGTCCAAACACACTGCTATCCCTGACTATATATATATATATATATAT
>NW_026011706.1:0-2843 GCF_001458135.2 Marmota marmota marmota | reverse complement strand
CTAACACTAAGCTTAGCACTAATCCTAGGCCTAATTTAGCCCTAACCCTAAACCTACCCCTAATGCTAGCCCAAAGACCAACTCGAACTTTCACCCTAGCCCTATTTCTAGTTCTAACCCTATCCTTTACCATAACTCTAACAATATCCCTAACCTTAGCCTTAACCCTAGCCAGAGCCCTAAACCTAGATCTAACAAGAAATCGAAGCCTAAACTTCACCCTACCACTAGCCCTAACACTATCACTAATCATAAAAGTAGCCCTAAACCTAGCCCTAGTTCTAAAACAAAACTGAGCAATAGCCCTATCCCTAACCCTAGACTAACCTGAACCCTAGACCTGACATTAGCCCTATCCATAGACCTAATCCTAGTTCTAAGCCTAGATTTAATCCTAACCCGAATTTTAACCCTAGCCCTAATCCTATTTTTTTTAACCTAGGCCTAAATCTAAAACTAACCCTAGCACTATTCCTAGCCCTAATTTAGCCCTAACAGTAAACCTAACCCTATCCCTATCCCTAGACTAACTCTAACTCTCACCGTAGCCTTATCCCTAGTTCTAATCCTATTCCTCAACATAACCCAAATGCTAACCCTATCCCTAGCACCATACTTAGCCCTAACCTTTGCCCAAGGCTTAAACCTGTATCTAAAACTAAAATTAAGTATAAACCTCACCCTAACACTAGCCCTAACCCTAATGCTAATTGGAAAACTAGCCCTAAAAATGCCCTAGGCCTAAAACAATATAGAGCAATAATCCTAACCCTAAACCTTAACCTATACCAAACCCTAACCCTAAACCTAGCCCTAAACCTAGTCCTAATTTGAGTTTTAACCCTAACCCTAGAAATAACCCTGACACTGACTCAACCCCTAACACTAACCCTAGCTCTAAACATTGCCCTAATGCTAACCCTAGACCTAACCCTAAGCAGAAACCTAGTTCTTACATTAACCTTTATCACTAGTTCAATTCATAGCCTTAATGATAAAAAAAAATCCTAGCCTGAATCCAAGACATAACTCTATTTTTTAACTTTAACCCTATCCCTAACCCTAGCCCTTAACCTAACTCTAACCCTAAGCCTACTTTAAACCCTTTTTCTTTCCCTAAGCCAAACCCTCATTCTAATGCTACCCTTGTTGTAAACTTAATCCTCATCCTAACTCAAACCCTAACTCTATTAATAGTCCTATCCTATCCCTCATTGTAGCTGGAAATCTAATTCTAATATTGACCCTTATTCTGACCCTAACACTAACCCTAAGTCTAAACCTGACCCTAACACTAAACCGAACCCTAAAACTTCCCATACCAGTAAACCTATACTTAAACCTAACAGTAACACTAGCACTAGACGAAACCTAATCCTAAATATAGTCATAAATCTAGCCCTAGTCCTAAACAAAAACCTAGCCAACAGCCTTAAAAATAACCGTTAACCTAACTTATAGTCTAAACCCTATCCCTAGAAGCAACGCTAGTTGTAATTCTGGCACTCACACTAAATCTAACCCAATTCTGAACAATGTTCCTTAACCCTAAACAAACTCTAGTTTTAAACCTTATCCTAACCCAATAGCAAACCCTAACACTAGACATATCCATAACACTGACACTAAAACTAGCCATAAACATATTGCTAACTCTTATATTTCCCACATCCCTATGTTAGCCCTAAACCTCACACAAAACCTAGCCCTTATTCAAGCCCTAAACCTAGCCCTAATCATAACCCTAACCACAACCCTAGACCTAAGCCTAATTCTACCCTCACACAAGCCCTAAACCTAGCTCGAACTCTAAACATACCCTAAACATAACCCTAAACCTTACCCTACACCTGACTCTAACGCTAACGCTTGACCAAGACCTAACCCTAGCTCAAATGCTAATACTTAAACTAAAACTATCCCTGACACTAACCCTAGGCCTCACCCTAACCCTAGCCCTAATCATAACCTTATCCCGAGAACTAACCTTAGCTTTAACACTATCCATTACCCAGAAAATGCACCTAACTCATATGCTAACCCTAGGCATACTCTAAATCTAAACTGAACCCTAAACCTAATCCTATCCATTACCCTATCTGTAACCCTAAACCTAAAGCTAATTCAATCCGTAACCCTAAACTTAACCTAAACCAAACCCTACCTGGACTCTGACCCTAATAATAATACACCTAGGTTTAAACCTGACCTTTACCTAAACCTGACCCTTACACTAGACCTAGCCGTAACCTAACCCTTAAACTAACACTAACCATAAATCTAGACCTGACATTAGCCCTATCCCTAATCCTAGCCCTAGCCCTAAAAAGTAACCCTCATCCAAGCACTAAACATACCCTTTACCTTAACCCTAGCCCTAACCCTAATTCTAACCCTCGCCCTAGCCCTAAACCTAGCTATAACCCCATCCCTTCCCCTTACCCTAACCCTAACTCTAGCTCTAAATGTTGCCCTAAATTAGCCCTAACAATAAGCTAACCCTACCCCTAGTCCTAAGACTAACTCTTGCCATAGCCCTATTTCTAGTTTTAACTCTATCTGTTAATAACCCTAACACTAGCCTTAACCTTACCCCTAAACATAGCCATAGCCCTAAACCCAGATCTAACCATAATAATAAATCTAAGCCTAAAACTCACAATAAAACTAGCATTAACACTATCAATAATCCTAAAAGTAGCCCTAGCTGTAAAACAAAACTGTGACAAAGCCCTAACCCTTACCATAACCAAACCATAAACCTAGAATTGATATTAGACTTATCTCTAATTATTACCCTAACTCTTACACAAACCATAACAGTACACCTAGCCTTAACCTTA
>NW_026011705.1:0-2843 GCF_001458135.2 Marmota marmota marmota | reverse complement strand
ACATTACAACAAAAATAAGTTTCATATGACTGAAGCACATATATGTTTTTTAATTTTATAGAATCATATGCATATCTATCATACTTGTATGAATAATGACTATTTTAGTCAGCTTTTTCACTTCGGTGATTAAAAGACTATTTGGGGAGGAGGAGCCCAGCCTCCTGCCTGCACAGTAGGCAGACCACACGACCTGGAGAAGGGGCCCAGTGGCCCGCCTGCACGGTAGACAGACCACACCAACTGGAGAAGGGGCCCAGCCTCCCTTCCCTGTGGTAGGCAGAACACCCCAACTGGAGGAGGGCCCCAGCCGCCCGCCAATGAGGTCACCGGACCGAGCTCTGGACAAACATAAGGTCTCCCCAACACCCCCCACCTCATCAAACACCTTATGAGAAAAACTGATGGAACTCGTCTTGGAAAATCCCACCAACCCTTAAAACCCATCAACTGGTGGACAAGGCTACCAGCTTGTTTCTACAGCGAATCAGGCACCTGGTTTACATCTCAGAGAATAAGAGTAGAGAGGCCACAGGTGGAAGCTCAATTCCTTTCACACTGACTACCACCACCACCCTGAACCCAGAGACTCAAGCTAGGAATAAACAGCGCCACCTACTGGAAGAAAAGAAAACAGAGTTCTGAGATACATTTCTTTTCTTTTCTTTTTTTTTCTCTTCTCTCTCTCTTTTCATCCATTCACCCAGTCTCCTCTACCCTTCCCCCTCTGGTTCTTGCAACCTCAACATATGTGAAACCAAGAATTGTGCATGAAAAAGGTCTTTAACAACTGAATCACCAAAATAATATAATATAGAGGAATTGCATATGCCCCACCTCCCTCCCCTCTTTTATTTCTATTCTTTTTTTTTCTTATTTTCTTTTTACCACTCTCTTTTTTATCTTTCTATCCTTGTTCTTTGTTTTTCTCCTTCTTACTCCCTCTTTCCCACTTGCAACCCCCTAAATTTTACTATTTATAAGTAGGGTAATCTTATAAATACAGTTAGGTGTTTGAATCTATACATTCTTCCATAAATTACCCATCTATTGGTTAGAGCTCTCCAAAGTTACTAAGTTAGATTAACCCCATATCCTCACTCCTTTCCCCCTAAACATAACATCCTACACAGGAAATTCAATTTTCTTCATGCTACCAGAAATGATATGCCTTTCATGAAACTAATGACTATACTTGTAAATGATAATCTAAACCAACATTTGTAGACATACAGTCTAGTTATAAGTGTAGTAATAAGGAAAACGTGTGCTTAGATGAGGTACTATTCATATTGGGAACTGTTAACATTGTCTTTCTCCACAAAAGGGAGACTTTGGAACTATACAAGAGCAATATAAATATATAGGGGGAAAATCAATAACACAACAGTTTCACAAAGCAGAAAGAAACATGAGCAGTATGAAAAGGCAAGGAAAGAAAGGACCACAAGCAATGCAGGTCAACTCAACTTTAGAAGAGGTAATAGCTGCAGCAGATGGAATGTCAGATAAAGAATTCAGGATGTACATGCTTCAGATGATCTGGAGTCTCAAGGAAGAAATTAGACAGCAAAATCAGACAATGAAAGATCACTTTGACAATGAATTACATAAACAAATCCAAGAAGCAAAAGACAAACTATACAGAGAGATAGAGGTTTTATATATATATATATATAACCAGAAATCCTGGAATGCAGGAAGCAATAAACCAAATTAAAAACTCAAATGAGAGTATTACCAGCAGAGTAGAACACTTGGAAGATAGAACATCAGACAATGAAGACAAAGTATTTCAACTTGAAAAGAACATAGACAGCTCAGCGAGACTGTTAAGAAACCATTAGCAGGACATCCAAGAAATATGGGATAACATAAAGAGACCAAACTTAAGAGTTATTGGGATACAGGAAGGTATAGAGGTCCAAACCAAAGGAATGAGCAATCTATTCAATGAAATAATACAAGAAAACTTCCCAGACTTGAAGAATGAAACAGAATTCCAAATCCTACAAGCCTACAGGACTCCGAATGTGCAAAATCATAAGAGATCCACACCATTATATTGAAGATGCCCAACATACAGAATAAGGAGAGAATATTAAAAGCTACAAGAGAAAGGAAGCAGATTACATTTAGGGGTAAACCAATCAGGATAACAGCTGATCTTTCAACACAGACTCTGAAAGCTAGAAGATCTTGGAACAACATATTTCAAATGCTGAAAGACAATGGGTTCCAACCAAGAATCGTGTAATCAGCGAAATTAAGCTTCAAGTGGAAGATGACATTAAAACTTTCCACGATAAACAAAAGTTAAAAGAATTTGGAGCTAGAAAACCAGCTCTTTAAAACATCCTTGGCAAAACATTACTGGAAGAGGAAATGAAAAATAAGAATGAAAACCAACAGCGGGAGGTAGTACAATAAAGGAAAAAATAATCAAAGAGGAAAAACAAATCATGTTAAGTAACATAAATAAACAAATATGGCTAGAAGTACAAACCATATCTCAATAGTAACCCTAAATGTTAATGGCTTAAACTCACCAATCAAGAAAACACAGGGTAGTAGAAGTTAAAAAACAACAACAACAACAACAACAACAACAAAACAGATCCAACAATATGCTGCCTACAGGAGATACATTTGATAGGAAAAGACATACATAGACTGAAGGTGAAAGGTTGGGAAAAATCATGTCACTCATATGGACCTCGGAAGCAAGCAGGAGTGTCCATACTCATATCAAATAAAATAGACTTCAAGCCAAAGTTAATCAAAAGGGATAAAGAAAGACACTACATACTGCACAAGGGAACCATACACCAACAAGACATAAG
>NW_026011704.1:0-2844 GCF_001458135.2 Marmota marmota marmota | reverse complement strand
TGTTGGGAATAAATAGGCTGGTGCTTTAACAGTTTGATCTCCCTGCACATCTAGATTCCCCTCTGCCTCATTCTGTCCTCTCAACCCTTCTTTTGTGAAATTGATCTCATTGGTCTTCCTAAACTAGCTTGACTATACTCTTCTAGGAATTGATGACCATTGAAGATGTAAGTATAAGTTTCACCCAAGAAGGGTGGGCCATGCTGGACCCATCTCAGAAAATGCTACACTGGTCAGTGATGCTGGAAATTGTTAATCATCTAGTATCAGTTGGTGAGTCCATCAATGTTATGTATGAAACATGTGAGGGTATACATATGTCTTCAATCAACAGTATCCAGGATAGACTCTCTCTATTCAATTCCAGTCTCTGTTCTGATTCTCTCATAGACATTTAAATTACATATAATAAAGATGCTTTTTTAAAAAACTGCATTACACATCATTTTACATGACACTACAATGTGGTCAGCACCATAATGTTATGTATTTATTGCAACTAAATCTCCTGAATAAATGATTTGAAAACCATAAATAGATGTAATATTTATAAATAATTATTCTTATATGGTCATTGTGCTTGAGGATTGAATACCAAAACTAGAAAATTCTGAATATTTTTGTGTGCTTATTTGGATTCCATTTGAAAGTAATATTTAGTGGAGAGATGGAGTACCTGAAAGGACTGCTGATTCAGCATTCTTTGAATGTCATTGAGAGCATGGGTGTCCTTCAGTCCTCCCTGGTATGGGAGCTTTCTATCTTTTATTCTACTGCAGTGAGGGAACTTCAATATTTTCTCTGCTAAATGGTTTCTCCCACTGCCTTGGTTCTCTGAACTGCTGCTAAGTCATCTTCATGGCCCTGATGATAATGCACATTTCTTGGCAGAAAACCTAAAATCTAATTCCCTTCTTTCCCATAAATAGGGTATATGTTCTGTAAATAGAAGGGACTTTGCATCTGGAGCAAGAAGAAATTCTGTGGATGGTAGAAGGGATAGGGTTTCTCCCAAGCCAGAGTGCAGGTAGGAAACAGAGAATTTTGTGATTCAGTAGAGATGGGTGCCCAGCCAGTGACTGAGCTTGGAAATATTAAGTGATGTATTTATGTACCTTGTTGTCTAAAACATAGTGGGGGATAATGGGACTAATTTCTCACATATTGACCTAGATCTTTTATTTTACATTCAAAATGTTTCCTCTATAATTATATATTTATTGAGGGCAAAACATGTTACTGATTTTTTTCAGGTCAATTTGTATGAATTCTTTTCCAAATTTCTCCTTTAAATTTTTGTTCTCCATTACATTAAAAAAAGTAATTCTGTCCATATATCTTTTATAATTACCAGTGTTCTATTTTTCTAAAATAGACAGTTTTTCTTGACTTAAGCCATTTCCTCCTGAAAGTGTTAATTATGAACAAAATTCTCATGAGATTGTTGATACTCAACTTTGTCTGTCTCTGAATTTCATGCTACCAAATCATATTTCCAACTATTCTAGGGATGGAAATTGCAAATCAAAAACATGAAATGATATGCAGAGCACTTTTGAACAGGAAGGACACACCCATCAACATGTCAATGGTGAGTTTCAGGGATGGGAACACTAATTATGTAAATTAAAGACCTGTCAGTGGAATAAATTAGTTATTGAGTACAATTTCATGGCTGTAATTCTGCTGCCATTACATAATTTCTGAGTCCAAAGATCTGTATAGTTTTCATTCTGTGAGAAATTAACAAGATCCCAAAATAACAAGCATTTATCAAGAAGCAAATCTTTGAAATATTGAAGACCATAAAGTTAATCTGAGCCCCTTTAAATAAAATACTAGCAAATGGAAAATACTTGGCTCTCCAGGAATTATGTGCAATGTGTTTTGGGGTTAAAAGCAAAAAGATTTTTTTCTTATTATAATTGTTTGTTGTCTAATTCTTATGTAGAAAAATTAATTTGTAAGTTTATATGGAGACATCATTAAGAAATGTTCATCTTCTTTACAAAGCAGAAATCTCATGTTCAAGAGGATTTCTCTGGATGGAAAGACTTGGAGGAAAATCTGCATCACAACACTGCATGCATTCAATCTCTGTTTACTCACCCTGCAAAGAACCAGTGGGTCAACAAACACTGTGGAGGATCCCTTGCTGATCATTTGTATCCAGATGAAAACAAGAAAAAATATTGTATCTCATGTGAAGGGCAGGAATGTTTGAAAGGGCATAGGGATTTTTTACGACCCAGAAAATGCAATAAGAACGACCCTGGAGAGATACAATATGAATGTCATCTATGTTGCAAACACTTAAATCAAACCTCTGATCTCAGGAGAATCAATGAAACTAAAACAGGAGAAATGATGTGTGAATGTAATTTTTGTGAGAAAGTTCTTAGGAACTGTTCTGAGCTTAGACAACATGAGAGAACCAAAACTGGTGAGAAGAAAATGAATGCCATGTGTGTGGGAAAGCCTTCAGGAAGTCTTACAACCTTAAAATGCGTGAGAAAGTCCATACTGGAGAGAAACCATACAGATGCCATTGGTGTGGGAAAGCCTTTTGTAAATTATACAACATTCAAATGCATGAGAAAACTCACACAGGAGAGAAACATATGAATGCCAGGTGTGTGGGAAAGCCTTCAGCAAATCAGTTCATCTTAGACATCATCAGATAATCTACACAGGAGAGAGACCATACCAATGTCAATTGTGTGGAAAATCCTTTGGTCTATCATACTGCCTTAGAATACATGATAGAATCCGCACCGGAAAAAAATGATATCAATGCCAATTTTGTGGGAAATCCTTTGGTCAGTCATACCACCTTAAAATACA
>NW_026011703.1:0-2844 GCF_001458135.2 Marmota marmota marmota | reverse complement strand
CGCTCTTCCTCAGGGGCGAGCAATTTCACTTACCTCCAAGCTTTAGACGTTCCCCGTACGAGCCGCCAAATGCCGCAGTCTGGCTGGGCACAAATGCCGCAGTCTGGCTAGGCACAAAATCATGAGCCACCACACAACTTGTAGATTCAAACAGCAACTCTTTATTCCCGAACTCACACCAGCCATCTACAATCACGTTCTGGGGAAATCCACGTTCTCTGCCCAAATCCACCCCCACTGGGCTTCTGTCTCCCAAAAAATACTGTCTGAATCCCGTGAGAACTCAAGGGGAACTCAGGCAGCAGGATACGCCCTATTCCCAACAGGAATAACCTTAAACCTGGAACGCCCTAAACCTGGAACGCCCTAAACCGGGAACACCCTAAACCCGGATCCGCCTTGGTCCTTGAGCAAGGTCACCTACATGCAATGTCACTGCAAAATGTCCTATTTCCACGAGTCCTTCCTCTAAGCAACATGGGGTATGCTGGCAAGGAAATTGTCATACCTACTTGGCTAATGGCTCCCAGCAGGGAGTTGTGCATTGATTGGTAAACATATCTCTTTTACTTTTATGTGAGGGCCTTTTAGTAAGTAGCCTTCTCTTCATGATTTGTCTTTGGAAGTTGATTTGTTATGTAGGGTTGAGTTTAATTACAACTCTGCTTCATAGTGCAATCTCCCTTTGGACTCTTTGGCTGCGATTAGTGAGTTTTGACATAGTGCATACTATAGCAGAGCCTGAGGGGTCCGCTTTCTTGGTAGGTCTAGAAACAGTAGCATTCCTCTGGTAACTGAGGCAGTGTAGTATAGAGGGAGTAAGTGGAGTGCACCATAGCTGGTTACTCCGATAATGGGAGTAGAGGTCCCTATCAAGTGGTAGGTTATTTCCACATGCGCTGTTGATATCGGCTCTGCAACTTGAAAGCAATTCTGACACTGACTATTCCAGTTTTGGTAAGTGACATGAAGCAGTTATCCTCAGTTTAGACACTGATGCAGTCCCTGGTGTATCACATGGAGAGGTGAGGGTAGGATCACAACTTCCTTCTGTGGTACTCAAATCCAGTCTTGTCAGCCATGTGTGATCCAAAAGGTGTGGGAGGAACCAATGCTGGGGACCTCCATAAGTGCTGTGTCCACAATAGCTGTGTTATTTCTCCCTGTTGCTACTATGGGCTTGATTGTCTAGGAGCAGGATGTCAGACTCCCCCAGCTATGCCCACCTGGCAGCAGGTTATTGTCCTCCCTATTCTTTAAGCTGAAGTATCCACCAAGGCTTGATAGGGACTAGGGCATGGTTGTAGCTAGGTGCAGTTCTTCTCAGCTGGGCTGGAAGTGTCACCAAGGTCGTATACCGAGAAACAAATGAACAACAACAAAATATCAATAGCAATAATGGCAACAGGAAAGAATGGGGGAAAACAAACAAAAAAAAGTTCCTAAAAATCTGAAGTTAAAATTAAAAAAGAAAAAAGAAAGCAGGAGAAAAATAAAAAGGGGAGGGAGTGGGGTTGGGGAGAGAAATTAAAAAGTAAGAAGAGGAGCAAAGGAAAAAATGTATAGGTTCAGGCCTAGGACCACCCCGCTGACCAGCAGACCCACTCCAGAGCCCAGGCCTACCCCATCTTTATCTTGGGACATTGCAGCTATCGCCATAGCCCTCCACACGCAGTAGCCTCCACCTTGGTA
This sequence comes from Marmota marmota marmota, assembly GCF_001458135.2. Lineage (NCBI taxonomy): Eukaryota > Metazoa > Chordata > Mammalia > Rodentia > Sciuridae > Marmota > Marmota marmota. Next base: position 1,152 of record NW_026011703.1, on the reverse strand, counting down.
CAACAGATAGGGCCTGGAGGCAGCTGCATCTTCAAACAGGCTGTCCACCCTTTCAGCCCCATCTCTGAAAGTGGTTGCATCCATCTTGGGACACCCCCGCTGCTATCTTTTTCTTTAATTTTTATTTTTTTAATTGGTTGTTCAAAGCATTACAAAGCTCTTGACATATCATATTTCATACATCCATTCAAGTTGGTTATGAACTCCCATTTTTACCCCAAATACAGATTGCAGAATCACATCGGATAACATATTGCCATATTAGTGACTGTTGTATTCTGCTACCTTTCCTATCCTCTACTATCCCCACTCCCCTCCCCTCCCATCTTGTCTCTCTACCCCATCTACTGTAATTCATTTCTCTCCCTTGTTTTTTTTCCCATTCCCCTCACAACCTCTTATATGCAATTTTGTATAACAATGAGGGTCTCCTTCCATTTCCATGCAATTTCCCTTTTCTCTCCCTTTCCCTCCCACCTCATGTCTCTGTTTAATGTTAATCTTTTCCTCCTGCTCTTCCTCCCTGCTCTGTTCTTAGTTGCTCTCATTATATCAAAGAAGACATTTGGCATTTGTTTTTTAGGGATTGGCTAGCCTCACTTAGCATAATCTGCTCCAGTGCCATCCATTTCCCTGCAAATTCCATGATTTTGTCATTTTTTAGTGCTGCGTAATACTCCATTGTGTATAAATGCCACATTTTTTTAATCCATTCATCTATTGAAGGGCATCTGGGTTGGTTCCACAGTCTAGCTATTGTGAATTGTGCTGCTATGAACATCGATGTGGCAGTATCCCTGTAGTACATTCTTTTAAGGTCTTCAGGGAATAGTCCGAGAAGGGCAATAGCTGGGTCAAATGGTGGTTCCATTCCCAGCTTTCCAAGGAATCTCCATACTGCTTTCCAAATTGGCCGCACCAATTTGCAGTCCCACCAGCAATGTAGAAGAGTACCCTTTTTCCCACATCCTCGCCAGCACTTGTTGTTGTTTGACTTCCTAATGGCTGCCAATCTTACTGGAGTGAGATGGTATCTTAGGGTGGTTTTGATTTGCATTTTTCTGACTGCTAGAGATGGTGAGCATTTTTTCATGTACTTGTTGATTGATTGTATGTCCTCCTCTGAGAACTGTCTGTTCAGGTCCTTGGCCC
>NW_026011702.1:0-2844 GCF_001458135.2 Marmota marmota marmota | reverse complement strand
ATATATATATATATATATATATATATATATATATATATATATATGTGTGTGTGTGTGTGTGTGTGTGTGTGTGTGTACCCATATATATGAATGTCAGAATATATACAAATGTAGGAGCTATAAGATATCAGTGATTTGCATAGAGAATAAGCTCTCATTTGCTGCTGCAGAAGCCTGGAAGATCATAACAAAATATTGCCATACTATCTAAGCAAGTACCTACCTTGTGTTCTAGGGTGAACCTTGCTGGATGAAAGTGAAAAAGGCATACAGAAAATTTTATTCTGGAAAATTCCAGTCAGAAATATGAAATGAAGTCCAAGTTGCTTTCTTTTTTAATCTAGTGGCTCACGTGATCAGTTGAACAGGGTTGGGAAACTGAAGAGTAAAGCATAATTGCACTTGGGGTGTAGTGTATTTCTTCTACATATGGATAACCATCTGTCCCAGTACCATTTATTTTAAAAATTGTCTTTTCTCCAATGTATATTTTTGGCACCTTTATCAATGATCAGATAATTGTATCTTTGTATGTTTGTCTCTGTGTCTTCTATTCTGTATTCTTGGTCTATGTGACTGTTTTAATTCCAGTACCATGCAGTTTTTTCATCTATATCTCTGTAGTATAATTTGAATTGTGTTGGGTTTTATACATCTATTGGGATGGATTTGTCTTCCACTCTAACGTGTGGACCTTTTCCAAGCATGATTTTCTCTTGCAAAAATGTCCCAGAGCAATCAAGATTGAGACCTCTCCTCACAGGTATGTTATCCAAACACTCTGTGTTAATTCCTTCTGTTTTTGATGTAAGAGTGGATATTCAGATGTGGGATCAGAGGGCCCAATCCAAGCCATTCCTACTTTGGACCTGGTCATTAATTTTGATTTTTGTCTCTTTTATTCTTTGTACTAAAGTATAACTAAAGTTTGAGTGTTGGTAATTTGTGTATGGAACCAAGGTGTACTGTCTTATAGATTAGTTTACTTTAGCAGTAGAGTGTATACCCTCTGAACATGTAGTGCCCCAGTTGAATCCCAGCACCTCACAGAAAAGGGAGAAACAAACAATAGCAACAACTGATGCAAGCAATATATAGCATAAAAATAAATACCCAGTGTCTACTATGATATCTACATTACTAAGTAATGCAAAAACAGGAATGGAAGTGTCAGCAATTACCAACAGCAATAACAATAAATAACTGTGAATTAGATGTGGCATTAAGGTAAACCACAGGGATCAACTAAGTCATGACAGCAGTAATAATTGCAACATTAATGGTGGGGCAGGAGTTATATAAACCAAATAGTTTTTTAAAATGGTAAAAATATAGTTCATTAAGAGAATACAAAATGTGACAGTAAGATCAAAGCCAGTTTAGAATATTCAAAATATGAACAGAGAATTCAGTAGCAATGTGGGAAATGATGGTTATAAAGAAAGAGGAGAAATACAGAGTGCTTTTTGAATACCAGTTTGCTGTCTAACCTCTGGAGCAACTAAGCTCAGGGTGCTTTTCTGACCTATAGGTTTTTTTGTGTCAAATATGTGTGTTGTGTTTCTCTGTGTTATCCCTCTGCTCTTTGGTTAACCAGTGTCAGTTTACTGTTGCAACTGGCTTGGCTCCAATGTACTCTCTTGTACTTTGTTCAATTCACCTGAATTTCTGAAATTCTAAATAAAATATTCTAACTCTCCAATATTAAATTCTAATGAAATCCCTCTTTCTCCTGTCTCACTGAGAAGCATTACTCCTGTTGCTTTAAATCCCCAATCAGGGAAGAGGGAAGGGAGAGAAAGGAAAGGGGCAGGAGATTAGCAATGATGGTGGAACGTGATGATCATTATTATCCAAAGTACAAGTATGAAGACACAAATTGGGTGTCAACATACTTTATATACAGAGATATGAAAAATTGTGGTATATATGTGTAATACGAATTGTAATGCAAAAAATACATGTATAAAGACGTGAATTGGCATGAACATACTTTATATACAAAGATATGAAAAATTGTGCTCTATATGTATAATAAGAATTGTAATTCATTCTGCTGTTGTGTATTTAAAAAAATAAAATCAATTAAATAAAATTTAAAAATAAGTAAATCTCTAGTCATGGAGCAACTGGAAATGCAGCCTTTGTCTTATCTCCCATCTTGAATCTTTCCATGTTCTTTTTTTCTTAATGTACTATATTTTATCCTCTTTTAGAACAATTTAGTTTATATAATTTCTGTCCTCATTATCATGTGTTCTTTTTGTAGTTAACAGTGTTGCATATGGTATACTTGACATCTGCTGTATATTGTAATTCTAGATCTACATCATGGTCATTTATTGTTGTTGTGATTGTTAATTCCTGACCCTGACACTCCTCTTTTTGTAATAATTATTGTTATGGATGTCATTATAGGTTCCAGGAATTTATTTTAATGCTATATATTGTTTGCATCAGTTATTGCTGTTGTTTATTTCTCCCCCTTCTGTGAGGTGCTGGAAATCTACTGGTACTCTATGAGTTCACAGAGTAAAGACTTTGCTGCTGATATACACACACAAACCAGTAAAGAGAAAGCACACCTTGCTCCACACACAAACTAATCCTGATGAATCTTCAACAATATTTTAACATAAAAAAATGTGGAGGAAAAGAAAAACAAGCTGATATCTTGGCCCCAAGTAGAAATGGCTGGGAGTGGGTTTGGTGTCAGGTTCTTATCCTCCCCACCCTTGCCAACATTTATTATTATTTGTATTCTTCATGACTGATGTTCAAACTGGAATGTGATGAAATCTCAAGTTGTGATTTGTGTTTCCCTTATTGCCAAAGAGATATATA
>NW_026011701.1:0-2844 GCF_001458135.2 Marmota marmota marmota | reverse complement strand
TTTTCTTATTGTTTAATTTTTTGAGTTCTTTGTATACTCTGGATACTAGGGCTCTGTCTGAAGTGTGAGCAGTAAAGATTTGTTGCCATGATGTAGGCTCCCTATTTACCTCTTTTATTGTTTCTCTTGCTGAGAGAAAACTTTTCAGTTTAAGTAAGTCCCATTTGTTGATTCTTGTTTTCTTTATTTGTTCTAATTAGTGATACATGACAGTAGAATGCACTACACCATACAGAGACACATCATACATAAATGGAGTAAAACTTCTTATTCCTCTGGTTTAACATGATGTAGAACACACTGGCTATGCAGTCTTTTTTTAAAATTTATTTATTTTTTAAATACACGTCAATAGTGGAATGCTTATTAAACATATACAGCACAATTTTTCATATCTCTGTTTGTATATAAGGTATGTTGGCACCAAATTCAAATCTTCATACATGTATTTTGTATAGATAACCATCACGTTCCACCATCCTTGCTAATCCCCTTCCCCCTCCCTTTCCCTCCCACCCCTTTTCCCTATCTAGAAATAATCTAATCATCCCATGCTTTCCCTCCCTACCCCACTTTGGGTCACCCCCCTTATATCTGAGAAAACTAAAAATAGCATACTACAGGGACATAGCCACATCAATGTTTATAGCAGCACAATTCACAATAGCTAAACTGTGGAGCCAATATAGATATCCTTCAGTGGATGAATGGATTAAAAAAATGTGGCATTTATACACAATGGAATATATTACTCAGCACTAAAAAAGAACAAAATCATGGCATTTGCAGGTAAATGGATGGTGTTAGAGAAGAAAATGTTAAGTTAGCCAATCCCCCAAAAAACTTTCCTGTTTTATAGGTGAGGAAAATGAGACATAGAGATGTAATATAACTTGTCCCCAAATTATAGTTAGTGGTCAATTCAAAATTCATATAGAAATTACCCAATTCCAGTATCCATGTTCTTGAGATTACACAGCATTGTTGCTTCACATAGGTAATTAATATGTATATATATTATATATATATATATATATATATATATATGTATATATATATATGTTTTAGTTCTATTCCTATCTACCCTAATTTATTCTCATGCTTAATCCAGATGTAAAAACATTGAGAAATGAAAATTAAATTTGTAGGTACCATGGAAAATACATTTTAAATACATTGCCACACTTATTTCTTAAAATATCCTTAAGTCAGAGATTAGAACTTCACTTTATAATTGAAAGCATGAAGACTCAATTGAGTAGTTCGACCAAAGTCAGAGTCAATAAATTGCATAGTTAAAATTTTGACTCTACTGTGACTCAAAAATCTATTTTCTTTGTACTAAAACACTCCTTGTGAACTTATTTACTTCCAAATTTTGGGGTTATATGTTGCGCCTAAATTTCCTAACTTTATGAGAAGAGTCTATTCTGACTTTGCTTTTTCTTAGAAAATATTTTTCACCTCAGTTTTCTCGCTCCTCTCTAAATCCTCCTTAAGTTTTCTTGCTCAGTTTCAATTTGATTTGTTGAGATTTCTCTTTGCTCACTAGAGGGAGAATCTGTGATTTAAAAAAGAAGTTTTAAGTACATGCATTTTTTTTCTTCAAGTTTCTGAATGCCTCCAAAAATTCACTTCTGAATATCTGAAGTGAATGGCAGAGGCCATAAATACTCAAAATGAGAGTATATTGTTTTAGTTAAAATTTATGGAGTGATTCAATTTCCATAAATTGACATTATGAGGTCTGGATTGGAGATCTGTCTTAAAATTGCCATTCTCTAGAAGATGAGACTTTTAAAGATGCCTTCATTTCACTAATTAGCAAGTTCATGACTTCAGGCTCAAGTATTCAGGAACTGAATGGTTGTGTCCCTGTTTTTATTATCTTCCTGATCTCCCTGGAAGCAATTTGATGGAACTTTATGTGTCACCAACTCCACCATTAAAGCTACTCAGGCTCTCAAGGCAAACAACATAACTTTTTCTGGAAGAAAAAAAGTATCATTACATTTTTTAAAAAGTCTCTCCTACATTTTGAAAAACTGTCAAGACATCTTGGAGAATATAACTTTAGGATTTAGACTGTCTCTTTGATTCCAAATTAAATTGCTAGTTGGTATCTTCTGATAGTGTTGTCACTGAATTAATTGGTTGACACTGTCTTAATATGACTCATTTTTTTGGGGGGGGGGCTTGGACCCATATTTGGAGGTTTGGAAATTTGATTAAAACATGAATAAATAAATCTGACTAGTCCAACTATATCCATTAAATATATGAAATCCTCAAAGACAAGAACTTAGAGATTGGGTATTGTGCTAATGCAGTGTCTGGGGCACAGTAGGCACAAAATAACCACTTGGTGAAAGTGAATTAAATCTCTTGAAGTATAATATGCATCCAGAAAAAATAAACCCTCACTTTTAGCTTTTATCCAGAGATTGTCTCTTATGACTCAAAACTTCCCTTAAAAGACTCATTGTTAACCTTGGTAGATTTTCCGCTCCCCAGGGGACATTTGAATGTCAATAGTGCTGAGTTGAGGAACCTCCCTTTAGATTCCCTACAACTCAAGCAAGACCAGAAATCTCTGGATCCTTTGAAATGAATTACAGTAGATGGGGTAGAGAGAGAAGATGGGAGGGGAGGGGGGGGGAGGAGGGATAGTGGAGGATAGGAAGGGCAGCAGAATACAATAGACACTAGTATGGCAGTAATGTAAAAAAGTGGATGTGTAACCGATGTGAATCTGCAATATGTATATGGGGTAAAAATGGGAGTTCATAATCTGCTTGAATCAAATGTATGAAATATGATATGTCAAGAGCTTTGTAATGTTTT
>NW_026011700.1:0-2844 GCF_001458135.2 Marmota marmota marmota | reverse complement strand
TCACCCTAACCCTAAATCAAGACCTAATCCTAAACATAATCCTAGCCCTAACCTTAAGTCTAACTGTATCATTACCCTAATCATAAACCTTACCCTAATGCTAACCCTAGGCCTAACCCTAAACATATCACTATCCCCAAACTTATCAATTTCCCTAAACCTACCCTGAAACCTAGACCTAATCCAATTATTACCCTCACCGTAACCCTAATGATAATTAGAGCTCTAACCCTAAACTCTAACCATAATACTAGTCTTAACCCTAGCCCTCATTCTACCTAACCCTGACACTCATCTGACCCAAACAGTAACCCTAGGTCTAAACCTCACCCTAAACTTAAACCAAACCCTAACTAGCCCTACTGGTAACCCTATAACTATACCTAAGCCTAACACTAGACCTAGAAACAAAGCTAATCCTAAATATAGCTATAACTCTAGCCCTAGACATAAACAAAAACCTAGCACTAGCCCTAACAATAACCCTTAAACTAAACTGAACACTTACCCTACCCCAAGACCTAAACCTACTCCTAATTCTGGAGCTAACCCTAACCCTAAACCTATCCCAAAAAATGACCCTGATTCTAACACTGAACCTAGTTTTAAACCTGACACTAACCCAAAACCTAGACGTAACACTAGACCTATCCATAACCCTAACCCTAAAACTAGCCCTAAACACAACCCTAGCTCTTACATTACCCATAGTCCTAACCCTAGCCCTACACCTAACACAAAACCTAGGCCTAATCCTAGGCCTAAACTTAGCTCTAAGCATAACCCTCAGCCTAACACTAGCCCTAAACCTAGCCCTAACCAAAGCCTCGCGTTAGACCTAATTCTAGCTCAAAGCCTAACCTTTACATTAAACATAACCCTAGCTCTATCCTAAACCCTTACCCTAACCCTAGCCCTAATCCTAATATTAAACCATATCCATTACCCTAATCCTAACCCTAACCCTAATTAAAACCCTATCCCTAACACTAAACATAGCTATAACCATAAAGGTAATCCTAGACCTAAACCTAAACCTAAACCTCACCCTAGCCCTAACCCTAGCTCAAACACTAACCCTTACCTTAACCTAACCATAACCCTAGCCCTAAACCTAATGCTTACCCTAACCCTAAAACTTACCCCAAGTCACACCCTAGCCCTATCCCTAAACCTAACGCTAATCCTAGACTTAATCCAAACCATAACCTAGCCCTAACCCTAACTTTAATCCTATCCATTACACTAATCATAACCGTAACCCTGATACTAAACCTAAACTGATCGCTAAACCTAACACATCCTTTACCCTAAACCTTAACTGAAACCTAAACTAAACCCTATCCATTATGCTACCCTAAACCTAAACCTAATGCTAATTCAAGCCCTAATCTTAAACCTTTAGCAAAACCAAATGCTAACCCTGTCCCTGACAGTGACCCGAATATTAACCCTAGTCCTAAAGCTGACCTTTATTCTAAATCTAAATCTTACACTAGACCTAGCCATAATCTAACCCTAAAACTATCCTTAACATTAACCCTAGACCTGATATTAGCCCTAGATATTAACCCTACACCTGATAATAGACCTGATACTAGCCCTAGCCATAACTGTAACAGAAACCCTAGCCCTTAACTTAGTCCTAAACCTAGCCTTAATCCTAAACTGAACCAAAACCCTAGGCCTAATCCTAATTCTATCACTCACACTAGCCCTAAAGCTAGCTATAACTCCACTCATTCCCCTAAAGTTAACCTTAACAACAATGCTAACCCTAACATCTAGCCCAAACCCTTGGTCTAATCCTAACACTAACCCTAGCTTTAATACTGTCCCTAATTTACCCCTAACCCTAACACTAACCCTAGCCCTAATCATAGCCATAATTTAGCTCTAACCTGAACCCTAACTCTAGCCCTAATCCTACACTAACAGAGCCCAAACCCTAACACTAAACCTAGCCCTAATCCTAGCCATAATTTTGCCCTAACCCTAGCCCTAATCCTAGCCCTGATTTATCCCTAACCCTAACCCTAACTCTAAGACTACTACTATGACTAACTTTAATTCTTGCCTTAGCTGTATCCCTAGTTCTAACCATATTTGTTACCATAACACTAACCCTCACCCTAACACTAGCCCTAGCCTTGCCCTAACCCTTGATCTATCCCTAACTCTAAATCTAACCCTAACCCTAAGCATATACCTCAACCTAACACTAGCCCTAACCCTTATGCTAATCCATAATGTAGCTGTAACCTTAGCCCAAGCCCTAAAACAAAACCAACCTATATCCCTAACCCTTAACCTAAACCCAACCCTAACCATAAAACTAGTACTAACTTTAGCCCTAATTCGAGTTCTAACCCTAACCTTAAAACTAACCCTGACTCGGACACTGACGCTAACAATAACCTTTGCTCCAAACATCACCCTAACCCTAAACCTAACCGTAACACTAGACCTAGCCCTAAACCTAACCCTAAAACTAGCACTAATTGCAACACTAGTTCATACATTAGCCATAGCCCTAACCCTAGCCCTAACAAAACCCCAAACCAATCCCTAATCTGAGCCTTAACCCTAGTCTTAAACCCTAACCCTAAACATAAACCTAAACCAGAACCTAGCTCTACACCTTACCCTAACACTAGCCAGAATTCTAACCATAAACCTAGCCGTATCATTAGCTCTAACCATATCCATTACCCTAACCATAACCATAACTCTACTAGTAACCCTAGGCCTAACACTAAAATTATCCCTAACCCTAACCTATTTCATTAACCTAAACTTAACCTGAACCATAACCCTAACCCTATCATTACCCTAACCCTAACC
>NW_026011699.1:0-2844 GCF_001458135.2 Marmota marmota marmota | reverse complement strand
TTTTTTTTTTTTTTTTTTTTTTGCTGGAAAGAAACTTTATTTTGAATCCATCCCATTTATTGATTCTTGATTTTATTTCTTGTGCTTTAGGAGTCTTGTTAAGGAAGTTTGGGCCTAATCCAATATAATGAAGATTTGGGCCTGGTTTTTCTTCTATTAGGCATAAGATCTCTGGTCTAATTCTTTTTTTAAAATATATTTTTTTTTAGTTGTAGATGGACTCAATACCTTTATTTATTTATTTTTAAAAGTCATGGTAATCCAGGCATGATGGCCCACACCTGTAATCCCAGTAGTTTGGGAGACTGAGTGAGTTCAAAGCCAGCTGCAACAAAAATGAGGTGCTAAGCAACTGTCTCTAAATAAAATACAAAATAGGGCTGGGGATGTGGCTCAGTGTTTGAGTGCCAGAATTCAATCCCTGGTATCAAAAAAAGAAAATAGTCATGCTATAATGTTTATATTATATATCAGGCATGGTGATGCAGGCCTATAATCCCACCAACTCTGGAGACAGAGGCCAGCCTCAGGAACTTAGTAAGACCCTGTCTCAAAACTGAAAGGATTGGGAATTCAGCTCAATGGTAGAAAGTTCCCAGTTCCCAGGTTCAATTCCCAGTACCACTGGTGCGTGCACGTGTGCGCGCACACACACAGAGAATTATTTTTTAGGTGTATAGTTCAGTGGCATTAAGTACATTCACAATGTCATACAACTGTCACCACTGTCCAACTCTAGAACTTTTACATTCTCCCAAAGAGAAACTCTGTACCTATTAAATAACTTACCATTTCCCCTCTGAACACTATTTTTCCTTCTGTATCAATTTGACTATTCTAAGTGCTTCATATAAGTGGAATCATACATTATTATTTGTCTTTTTGTGTTATTTACTTAGCATAATGTTTTCAAGGTTCATCCAGTTGGAGCGTGTCAGAGTAATTCTCAGGCTGAGTAGTACCCCTCACATTTTGTCTATCCATTCATCTGTCGATGAGACTGTTCCTACATTTTTACTATCTTGGTACCTTTTGACGTTTCTCTCTTCACCAGATGTGGTATTCCCAGGCCCTGGAGTCCAGCATCATTTTGATCCCCACTCCCACTCTTATCCCAAGATGTTTACTTGTTCGGGTTTCCCATGTTACCCTCCCTAGGTAGAGCTGATTCTTGTTATTCATGGTAGTTATGGCCTATAAAGTTGCTGTGGACACTGAATTAGCAAATATTGCACCATGGCTCCTAGTAGAAGTTAGGGTTAGGTTCCCATAAATCTCTGGTCTCAAGATTCTTGTCAACTGATTAATTTATAAACTTTTTATATGCTTCTGTTTTAAGATACCTTATTTAATATATATTGTTGATTACAAACCCCACTATTATGTATAATTATAAAGCACCAATAAAAAAAAGAAGCAAGGAGCCCAGCACCGTGGCACACGCCTATAGTCTCAGCTACTCGTGAGGGTAAGGCTGAGGTAGGAGAATCACTTGGGCAACTTACTGAGACCTTGTCTTAAATTAAAGCAAAAGGGCTGGGAATGTAGCTCAGTGGCAAAACACCCCTGGTTTTAATCCTCAGCACTGCAAAAAAAAAAAAAAAAAAATCTGTGATGCATTTATTATGTTATAGTCATTATGCATTATAAATTTTAGTTAAATACTATCTTATGGAATAAATAGTCATTTCTACTAAATGTCGGGGGGAAGTGAAGCTTAAAAAATGTGTGCCCGGGGTCCATTTTGAAGAGTGAAATCAACCAAAAGGGGGCTGGGGTTGTGGCTCAGTGGTAGAGCGCTTGCCTGGCACATGTAAGGCACTGGGTTCAATTCCTCAGCACCACATAAAAATAAGTAAAGCAATTTAGTAAAATAAAAGTATCTTTGATTTAAAAAAAAAAATTAACCAAAAGCCTACAAGGTTGAAAAACACAGCAGTCAACAGACCACTTTATTTATTTATTTTTTAAAACATATATATTTTAAAAGTTTTTTTAGTTATAGATGGTCACAATATCTATTTTGTTTATTTATTTTTATGTTTTATGCTGAGGATTTTTATTTTTATGCTGAGGATCGAACCCAATGCCTTACATGTACAAGCCACTAAGCCACAACCACAGCCCAACAGAGCACTTTGAAAAGGACAGTTGGATATAGTATAGGAACTGAGACAAGAAGGCAGAATGCAGCCTTATTTAACCTCAGCCTGGAGGCAGCTTGGCATGTAGACTGCTCAGGGTTCGGCGCATGCCGCATCTGAGTGACCACCGAGGCAGGAGTACTGTTGGCTCTCTCTATGCACAGGTTCCACACCTGTGGGTTCAATCAGCCCCAAATCAAAAATATTGAGGGCAAGATTATCTGTACTGAGCATATACAGACACTCCCCCTTATCTGTGATACAGTATAACAGCTATTTACATAGACTTACATTGTGTTATCATAGGTCCTCTAGAGATGACTTAAGTATCTAGGAGAATGTGCTAGGTTATAGGCAAATAAATACTCTGCCATTTTATAGAAGGGCCTTGAATGTCATGCATTTGGGTAAACTCTGGGCTCTTCCATACTGAAAAGACTGTATTGATTGGGGTTTTTTTTTTTGAGACAGGGTCTCCCTAAGTTGCTTAGGGACTCCCTAAGTTACTGAGGCTGGCTTTGAACTTGAAATCCTCCTGCCTCAGCCTCCTGAGCCTCTAGGATTATAGGCATGCATCACAGTGCCAGATGAATATATATATAAATATATATTATATATACATATATATATATATATATATTTTGTATGAGGGATTGAATTCAGGGCCACTCAACCACTGAGCCACATCTCCAGCCCTATG
>NW_026011698.1:0-2844 GCF_001458135.2 Marmota marmota marmota | reverse complement strand
TATATATATAAAATATTACTAGGATTTTGATATAGATTGCATCGAATATGTAGATTGCTTTGGGTCATATGGACATTTAAAAAATGTCCATACTATTCCATGAGTATGGCATATATTTCCATTTTATTATACCTATTATTTTACATACTCCTAAGTTATGTTTGTGCTAGTAAACTGAAGTCAATTAAAGAGAGTGATACTAAATGCCAGCTGACTTTTCAGCACTGAAGAGGTACTGGGCTTGAGGTACTGGGCTTGTTCTATATGGCTCCCTAAGGACTCTCATTTCAGTTTGTGATTTAAAGGAAAATTTTCACTCTGGACACACTTTCTAGTAGGCATAGTGAAGCCTTATCACAACTCAGAGCTTCTAAACATATGGAGTTGAAGGAGAACTGTATCTAAGAAGTCATATGACTTGGTTAATGACTCCAGGAGACTTGCTGGCTGACATTTGACTGCAAGTTTTAGTTCTCCTCCAACAGTTCTCCCCATAGAGAGTGCTTTAGAAAGTCTGACTCTTCCATGAATGCAATTCTATCTTTATCAAGTTCTTCTACAATATGAAGAATATAAATGAAATTAGAGTTGCAGCAGGAGCCACTATGGTTGAGTGAGGGTGTCTGTGACTCTGATTAATCCAAGAATATGTCTGAACTGTGGAGGTACCTGGAGGGAGGGGTTACTATATCAGTGCCTGGCCTTACTTCTAGAGATTTGAAATTGACTGTTCTGGTGTGGATGCTGGTCATGGATATGCTTAAAAATCTCCCCAGTTGAGCTAGGCATGGTGGCACACAATTTGAATCCCAGTGGCTTGGAAGGCTGAAGCAGGAGGATGAGAAGTCCAAAGCCAGCCTTAGCAACTTTATGAGGGTGTAAACAACTCAATAAGACCCTGTCTTTGGGTCTGGAGATGTGGCTCAAATGGTAGCGCCCTCGCCTGGCATGTGTGTGGCCTGGGTTCGATCCTCAGCACCACATACAAACAAAGATGTTGTGTCCACCGAAACTAAAAAATAAATATTAAAAATTCTCTCTCTCTCTTTAAAAAAAAAGACCCTGTCTTAAAATTAAATAAATAAACAAATAAAATGAAAAGCAGGGCTATGGATGTGGCTCAGTAGTTAAGTGTCCCTGGGTTCAATCCCTGATATTAAAAATAAATTCCCACTTGATTCTAAAGTGCAGCCCAGGAGTGAGAACTACCAAGCTAAAGACACTAGCAAACTAAGAGCAGGTAAACCCATGCCAAACTGGCAAATAACCTGGGAGATTTTTCAGTCTCCATTTCCTTGAACTCAATACTCTTATCATGTGGAATGCAGGGCATTGACCCTGAGCAGTTACCCAGTCAGCCTAGATGCCTGGGCAGACAGATACCACCACACTCCAGATACATATGAGCCTCTGACCATAGCCTGAATGTGAAGTGTGGGATTTCCAGAAGCAACATCTGCAGCAGAGAGCATGAGCCTTGATAGATGCTTCCATGGAGACAGCGGTTTTCAGGATTAGTTATCTGAATGGGTAAACAATGAATTTTTAATGTTAATTTGCAAAAGGATTTGTTTTGCTGAATTCGTTTATTTTGTGTGATTTGCCTTAAGAATGTTTGCCTGTGTTTATGACAGACAAGAATAGAATCAGGCCTATTTTAATTTATTAGGCATATAATTGATTTGGAAAGTCAAATGAAGTTTGATGGGCCAATATGGGAAAATATGGTCATATGTGATTGCCACAACTCCACAAATGCTGATAGGATATATATGTGTAACCATCAGCTACCAACCTTAAAAACATTAGCAAATGGACTACTGAATTTTTGGCCTCAAAACTACAAAAGCATAACACATACCAACTTTTGAAGCCAACAAAAAAACAACACATGGCTTGCCAAGATTCACAAAATTTACACTGTGACTTCCATTAAATTATGCTAAAGATCTGGCCTAAAATCATCAGAATCAGAAGTGATGGAAGACCCATCTGAAAATTGCCACTGGCAGCTTTTTAAAAAATGTCTGCAATATGGTTAGGGGTGCCTTGCAAATTTACCAGAAATTTCCAGTCAAAAAGGCCGATGAACAAATTAAAGTCCCCTGACCATCTCAGCATGAGCTCAGATCATCAAGATTTGGAGTTGCTTGGAGCAAGGCCACTTCTATGGTGGCTTTATCCTTTTATTTGTCTGATATACACAGCAATTTTAATGTGGGAGAACTCAGAGAGTGCTTAAATTTAAAGACAATGTACTAGTTTTGTTGGTCTTTCTGGGTATTGATAGATGGGTATGTGGAAATATGAAAGGCCATGGCCTGGGTTCTATTTCCAAATCTGCCTACCTGTGTCTTCATACCTACTGTTCTACCCAGCACCTTCAAGGACTGCCTTCTATGTGTCAGAGGCTGAAGGTTTAAAGACGAATGTCATATTATTGTTTCACTTAATAATGTCATAATTAAACAGCAGCTATAGCTATATAGATCACTGTTAACAGGAGTTTAGAATTTGGCACAACCATACATCATTCTCTACTACCAAGTTTTACCTTTTAGAGAATGTCATATAAATGGATGACACAGTATTTGACTTGAGACTGGGCTCTTTGACTCAGCACAATGCTTTTAAGATTCATCCAAGTTGGTATCTGTATAAACAGTTCGTTCTGTTCATTGCTGAGTAGTATTCCACTATATGGATATGTCACAATTTGTTTATCTTTTGGCCTATTAATGAACATTTGAGTTGTTTCCAATGTGGGGACTATTATAAACAAAGTAGTACAAATACATACGCATGTGTATGTGTGTGTGTGTGTGTGTGTGTGTGTGTATATAT
>NW_026011697.1:0-2844 GCF_001458135.2 Marmota marmota marmota | reverse complement strand
CCTATTGATATAAATAAAGCTGGCAACTTGGCCATTCTGCCTCTGCATCTTTTCTCTGTGTCTCTTTTTATTATCCTTACAGTTTATTGGAATGATAAAAGTGCAGTATTTGTTAAAAAATACATCAGATTCTTATGGTTTTTCATAAGCAGTATTATTCTAAATACTTACAGAATTATTTTATAATTAAAAGCTAAGAGCATCCTACAGATACATGTAGTACAAGTTAATATTTATTCTTCAAATATGCAAAATTTATGGTCATTGATAACTCTGCAGTATATCTCTCTGTCTTTTACTTTAAGACAACTAAAGTGTGGTGACCCCCTTTGCCACAGGGAGTTTTCCTGAGGTTCCCTAATAGCCTTGGGTAGAGAGGAAATGCCTGTGGTCCTTCCCTATTATAATATTTCTCACAAAATTTCTCTGTCATGTTCACAGTCTGTCTTTCAATGTAGAATGTAAGGTATTTGGGAGAAGAGACTGTGTTTCTTTGTTTCTCTGCATATAAAGAATTTTCCTATGGTACATGCTAGGCATTTCTTTGAATTAATAACTGATATTGTCTTGTATGTTGAGAAATAAAGACCTTAATTTAACTGGAGCTTTGTGTAGCTCTCAAAAGTCCCCAGGTTTTACTTTTCTACTATTAAAAAAATAAAATTCACATAGTTATGTGAATATGCATAGATATGTAAGAATTTCTATCTACAGATCTCTTTGTCCCATTTCCTATAACTTTTTTTTTCACAGTGAATGAGACATTCTGAGTGAGAACAGAGAATCATTCTTGGTGAAAATGCAAGGACAACAGAACCAACTAAATGGGAATAGGTTTACCTTAGGCAGAGGTTTGGCAGGTCTGCAGTGGAGTCCTCCAATGAAATCAACATTTGGTAGGGTTGGGCGAGGAAATTCCAAATCCCAATAGGTTCTAATGAGCCAGATATCTGCTTTTGACATTGTCTCTAGTAATGTAGTGGGTCGTCCTGAACAGGAAAAGGAATACAAAAGCTATAGGACATTAGAAAGTTATCATGTGGAAATGAATATGTCTGGTACATATCTGAAAAACCTTTTAATAATGAAGCCAAACATGTTTAAGAGTTTCTGTGATTTAATAAAGCTAATGTGTGTGTGTGCATATGTGCATATATAAAAAACATATATGTTGCTCATATTTATGTGGACATACGTGAAAGGCACAATGTGAGAGATGAATTAAGTGACAAAATATTTGAATTTATAAATGTGGAAACTAATCTATAGATACAGAGCTGATTTACTCAAAGCTACATAGATAATTGTTCTAGAAATATTTGTAGGAGTCATCTAACTACATTCTAGACTCATGAAGACATTGAGTAACATTAAAAATTATTGTTTTGAAGATGAAATTTAATGGATACTAAAAGGGTAATAAATGTGTTTGACTTCCTAGGGAAGTCCCCAGTGGCTTATTTTGTGTGTGTGACTTCCTGCTGTATCCAAACATTTCAAACTAACTTTACAACTGAAGCTTTTCCATAGTGTTTTGAGTTTGATGTATTATTGTGATAAAATATTTTTTATTTTATCACCATACATTTAAAAGATTAACTTCTCTGACTTCATACTCCCGCAGGCTCACCCTCAGAGACATGACTAATTTTGGAATTTTTATTGCCATTAGAAAATAGGACTTACCTAAAATTTCACTGTAAAACTGATTCCACTTCTTCTCATCAAATGTTTGGAACCAAAAATCAAAATACAGCACATACAGCATATTTTTTATCCGCTCCATGAATGTCATTTGATCACTTAATTCTGACATAAGAATAGGCACATAGGAAGGAGGGAATGAAAGTCCTGCACTATATTTTTCATACGTGTATCCATACAAAAAGCGAAGAGTATACACAAGTGGTATTTCAAATAGCTCAGCTAGCAGCTCACCACAGGGACCAAATGCATCTGCAAGAATGACATCAAACTTGGATTCACGTAGTTTTGTCATAAGATTCTTGTTAAAAACTGCCTCTTTACAGAGTGTCAAAAAGTTTTCAAAACCTTCCCACACCAGTTCTTGCAACAGTGAAAAGTATGTCCAAATCGATTGTTTTGGCAGCTCATAAATCAACTTCCTGATTGCTTCAATGTAAAAATCTTCCATGTCAGTTTTAGACATTGCTGAAGGGTAAGTCTCAAATTTAATAGCAGATCCTTCTTCAACATAAAAAGAAACGGAAGCTGAGGATATCAGAACAGTCACTTCGTGACCTTTCTGAACTAGTTCATCCAATATTGTCTTTATATTGATCCAATGGCTGTATTCCATTGGCCACACAAGCACCTTCCCACAACTTCCAGAACTAAAGTGACTACTCAGCTGTAACAGGAGTAGAACTGCCGTCATTTTTGTAGACATCCTGGTGAGATGCAAGGCTTCCTTTCACACTGGATTCCCTCTGCTCTTGTTGATATCCAAGCAGAAATCATTAGTTAAAATATAACTTGTACCCACCTAAGTAAATACATACACTAATAGACAGAGTGTCTGACTGCCAAGTGGGAAAAGCAAATGGTAGATGACCTCATGTCCTAATGAAAATGTGCCATAATTCCTTTCTGTGTTCTTTCCTGTAGTTAAGAGTTGATGACCTTACATGTATATGTCTCTTATGTTATACTTGATGTTTTTGAATAATGTCAAGTGGCATGTGACATATTACTTTTGTTTGCAGCTTCTTTGTACAGAAGCAGAAATATAGTCATAATCCTGGTGAATCAACATTTAAGGATAACTTCCTTCAATGATTTTTTTGGGGGGGAAGTGTCAACTTTGTTTTCATGTAAATCACA
>NW_026011696.1:0-16536 GCF_001458135.2 Marmota marmota marmota | reverse complement strand
CTGGCTAGGGTTAAGGATAAGGTTAGGGCTATTGTTAGGGTAATGGTAAAGGATAGGGTTAGAACTAGAAATAGGGCTAGGGCGAGAGTTAGAGTTTGTCTTAGGGCTAGGGTTAGGGATAGGTTTAGGGTTAGGGCTAAATTAGGGCTAGGATTAGTGCTAGGCTTAGTGTTAGGGTTAGACCTAGGGTTAGGGTTAGTATTAGTTTTAAGGTAAGGATAGGATTTAGGGGAAGGGATAGGGTTATAGCTAGCTTTAGGTCTATGGTGAGGGTTACAATTAGGGTTAGGAATAAGGTTAGGGTTTGGGTTAGGATTTAGGCTAGGTTTAGGGTTAAGCTGAGGGTGTGTTAGGGTTAGGGCTAGTATTAGGGCTAGGGCTAAGGTTTGGTCTAGGTTTATGTTTAGTTTTAGTTTTAGTGTTAGGTTATAGCTATGTCTAGTATGAGGGATAGGTTTAGGGTAGGGGTCAGGTTTAGAGCTAGGTGTATTATTAGGTTCAGGGTCCGGGTAGGGTTTGGTTTAGGTTATGTTTTAGGGTTAAGGATTGAATTAGCTTTAGGGTTAGGTTTCTGGATAGGGTAATGGATAGGATTAGGTTTATGGTTCCAGTTAGGTTTAGAGTAATGGATAGGGTTAGTGTTAGCGATAGTGTTATCGTTAGGCCTAGGGATAGAATTTGGGTTAGCCTTATCTTTATGGTTATGGATAGGATTAGAGCTAAGTTTAGTGCTAGGGTTACGGAAAGGATTAGGTTTAGGGTAAGTGTAGGCATTTGAGCTAGGTTTAGGGATAGGGCGAGGGTTAGGGTTTGAGTCAGGGCTAGGGTTAGGTTTAGGTTTAGGGTTATGTTTAGACTAAGGATTAGAGTTTGAGCTAGGGTTAGGGCTAGGGAGAGGTTTAGCATTAGGGTTTGGTCTAAGGTTATGGTTAGGGTTATGATTAGGGCTAGGTTTAGGGCTAGGATAAGGGGTAGGTTTTGTGTGATATTTAGGGCTAACATTAGGGCTATGGGTAATGTAAGAACTAGGGATAAGGTTATGGCTAGTGTTAGAGTCAGGGTAATGGATAAGTCTAGTGTTAGGGTTAGGGTTTGGTTTCAGGGTAAGGTTTAGAAATAGGGTTTTTATTAGGTTAAGGGTCATTGGTGTGTTAGGGTTAGTATTATGGTTAGGGCCACAATTAGGACTAGCATTTAGTCTAGTGATAGGTGTAATCTTTACGTTAGGCTAAGGGTTATTGTTAGTGCTAGTGCTATTTTTTTAGGGCTAAGGCTAGATTTATGACTATATTTAGGATTAGGTTTGGTCTAGTGCTAGTGTTACTGTTAGGTTTAGGTATAGGTTTACCGGTAGAGGTAGTATTAGGGTTCAGTTTAAGGTTAGGGTAAGGTTTAGATCTAGAGTTATTGTGAGGGTCAGAATAAGGGTCAGGGTTAAAATTAGGGTTAAAGCTAGAATGAGGGCTAGGTTTAGGAATAGTTATAGAGTTAGTGTTTGGTGTTGGCTAAGATTAAGTTTAGGACTAGAGTAGCATTAGGGAGAGGTTTGGCTTAGGGTAAGGCATAGGGTTAGAGGTACAGTTAGAGTTAGGGTTAGAGTCAGGGCTCAGATTAGGGCTAGGATTTGTGTTAGCATTAGGGCTATGGCTAATGAAAGAACTAGTTTTCTGCTTACGGATAGTTCTAAGGTTAGTGTTATGGCAATGTTTAAAGCTAGGGGTACTGTTAGGGACCGACTAAGATTCAGAGTTATTTCTATGGTTAAGGTTAGGACTCAAATTAGGGCTAAGTTTAGGCATAGGTTTAGGTTAGTGTTTGATTTAGCTTAAAGGTTAGGGTTAGGATTATGGCTCAGTTTTGTTTTAGGGCTAGGGAAGTGTTAGGGCTACTTTTCCAATTAGCATTACGTTTAGGGCTAGTGTTAGGGTGAGGTTTTGGCTTAAGGTTAGTGATTACTACCAGGTTCAGGGCTTGGGTGATGTTTACAGTTAGGGTTGGGGCTAGGGATAGGGCTAGATTTGGGTTATGATAAGGGATAAGTTTTGAACTTTGGATAGGGCTAGGGCAAGAGTTAGAGTTAGTCTTAGGGCTATGGATAGGATTAGGATTAAGATTAGGTTTAAATTAGGGCTAGGATTAGCCCTAGGGTTAGTGTTAGGTTTTGGCCTAGAGTTAGGGCTAGGGTTAGGGTTAGCGTTATAGTTAGGGTAAGGTATAATATTACAGCTAGGGCATGGGGTAAAATTAGGGTTAGGGCTCCCGTTAAGGTTAGGATAAGGATTAAGGCTAGGCTTAGGGCTAGGATTAGGGGTAGAGTTTGTGTTAGGGTTAGGGATAGGGATAGGTCTAGGGCTAATGTCAGTTCTAGGATTATGGTTAGGGATAGCTTTAGGTTTAGATTTATGGCCAGGTCTATTGTAAGGGTTACATTGAGCATTAGGGTCAGATTTACAGCTAGGGGTATTATTAGAGTCAGAGTCAGGGTTAGGGTATGGGTTTGGTTAAGGTTTAGGGTTAGGGCTAAAATTAGCATTAGGGTTAGGGTAATGGATATGGTTAGGTTTCAGATTCAGGTTAGGTTTAGTGTGATTTTTGGACAGGGTTAGGGTAAGGCATAGGGTTAGAGTTAGGCCTAGGGTTAGAATTTGTTTAAAGATATAGTTCAGGTAATGGATAGGATTAGAGCTACAGTTAGGACTAGGGTTATGGTTAGGTTGGGGCTATGGTTAGGTTAGGCCTAGGGTTTGAATTTGCTTAGGGTTATTGTTAGGGTAATAGATGAAATTATATCTACGTTTAGGGCTAATGTTATGGTTAGGAATAGGGCTATGGTTTGGTATAGGTTTTGGGTTGCGATAAGGTTTAGGTTTAGGTTAAGTGTTAGGACTAGGGATAGGGTTAGGGCTAAGATTAAATCTAGTTAGGGCTCAGATTAGGGCTAAGTTTTGGGTTAGGTTAGGGCTAGTGTGGGACTATGGCTAATGGAAAAACTAGGGTTACAATTAGAGCTAGTATTATTGTTAGCATTAGGGCTAGGTCTAATGTTAATATTAGGTTTAGATTTAGGGGGATGAAAGGAGATAGGGTTAGTGTTAGGGTCAGAGTCAGGATCAGTGTTACTTTTAGGATTAGGGATAGGACTCAAATTAGGGCGAAGGTTAAGTCTAGGTGTAGGGTTAGGATTTGTGTTAGTGTTAGGTTAAGAATTATGGATAGGGCTAATGTCAGTTATAGGGTTACGTTCAGGTTAGGGTTAGGGTTGGGACTATGGCTCAGTTTTGTTTTAGAGCTAGGGCTAGGGTTAGGGCTAGAATTTTTTTGGGGGGGATTAGCGATAGTGTTAGGGCTAATAGTAAGGTGAGGTTAAATTTATATTAAATGTTATGCTTAGATCTAGGTTTAAGCCTAGGTCTATCGTTAGGGCTAAAGTTAGGGCTAGTGTTACGGTTATGATAACAGATTGTGTTAGAACTAGAAATAGGGCTAGGGCGAGGGTTAGAGTTAGTCTAAGTGCTAGGGATAGGGGTAAGTTTAATGTTAGGGCTAAATTAGGGCTGGGGGCTGGGGATGTAGCTCAAGCAGTAGCTCGCTCTCCTGGCTCGCCTGCGGCCCAAGTTTGATCCTCAGCACCACATATAAACAAAGGATGTGTCTGCCAAAATCTAAAAAATAAATATTAAAATTCTCTCTCTCTCTTTCTCTCTCTCTCTCTCTCTCTCTCTCTCTCTCTTTAAAAATAACATTTAAATTAGGGCTAGGATTAGTGCTAGGGTTAGTGTTAGGTTTAGGGCTGGGTTTAGGGTTAGTGTTAGTGTTAGGGATAGGGTTAGGTTTAGGGAAAGGGAGGGGGTGATTGCTAGCTTTACGGATATGGCGAGAGTTAGAATTAGGGTTAGGGCTAGGTTAGGTTTTGGGTTTTGATTAAGGCTAGGTTTAGGGCTAGGTTTGATGGTTAGGGTTTGGGTTAGGATTAAGACTAGGTTTAGGGCTTGGCTGAGGGTTTGTGTTAGGGCTATGGCTAGGATTAAGGCTTGGGCTAATGTCAGGTCTAGGTTTATGGTTAGATTTAGTTTTATTGTTAGGTTATGGCTATGTCAATTGTAAGGTTTAGGTGTAGGGTAAGGGTCAAGTTCAGAGCTAGGTATATTATTAGGGTCAGGGTCCGGGTAGGGTTGGTTTAGGTTAAGAGTTAGTGTTAATGCTTGAATTAGTGGTGGGTTAAGATTAGCATTAGAGGAGGACCCAACATGGCGGCCGGCGGGGAGGCAGCACTTTCAGTACCTCCGCATTAACGGGATCAGAGAGATGCATTAAAACGCCTACATTCTTCCTGCTGATAAACTTCTAGCAAAATTCCGCAGAAAGGAGACCTGCCGGGAATTAGTAAGTTTATTGGAGGTGAAAGTTTGCCCTAGATGAGTGAATCTTGGCCACGTGGCGCAGAGGTCCAGTCCCGCCGGCTGCCGCTGAACAGCTGCCGCCCGCCCATTGCGGCGAACATTCAAACGGCCCCCGCCAGCCCGGATATCTGAACGGCCCCCGCCGGCCCGGCTCTGCAAACGGCCCCCGCCGGCCCACCGAGGTGAATGGCCCCTGCCCGCCCGGCTCTGCAAACGGCCCCCGCCGGCCCAGATCTGTGAAAGGCCTCCGCCAGCCCGGCACGGCGAATGGCCCCCGCCCATCCAGCTCTGCGAATGGCCCCCTCCCGGCTTGGCGAAAGGCACCACCCTGCCCGGCTCTGCAAATGGCCCCCGCCGGGCCGCTGTGGCAAATGGCCCCTGCCCACCTGGCTCTGCAAAAGGTCCCTGCCCGCCCGGCTCTGTGAACGGCCCCCGCCTGCCCGATGCGGCGAACGGCCCCCGCCTGCCCGGCTCAGCAGGCGACGTGAAGGGACTTTAACCAAGCCTTTATGAAATAGCGAACCTGAAATTAAAACCGGAGAATGAGTCAGACCAGAGACAATCCAGTCCCACCCCTCCCTTCTGACACTACTGCTAGGAGCTTGGGGTCCACCATAGCAGAGAGGTGACATCACCAGAGTTCGGCCAATGAAATTCCTTCCCAGCAGAATCCACTTTAGCAGGATACAAGGGGCAGAGCTGCCCCCTTGTGCCTGCAAGGTAGGCAGAATTGCGACCACAGACAGAACAGGCCCAGCGGCCCATGGAGGGGCAGAGCCGCCAATGGCACCTGCAAGGTAGGCGGACCTGCTACCTATCAGCAGAACAGTCCCAGCGGCCTGCCGGTGTGATAGGCACATTGCCCCAATTGGAGGAGGGGCAGAGCCGCCGCCCATGCCTGAGAGGGAGTCTTTGCAACTATACAAGAGCAATATAAATTTATAGGGGGAAAATTCAATAACACAACAGTTTCACCAAGCAGAAAGAAACACAAACAGTATGAAAAGACAAGGAAAGAAAGGACCACAAGCAATGCAGATCAACTCAACGATAAAAGAGGTAATATCTGCAGCAGATGGAATATCAGATAATGAATTCAGGATATACATGCTTCAGATGATCTGGAGTCTCAAGGAAGACATTAGACAGCAAAATCAGACAATGAAAGATCACTTCGACAATGAATTACATAAACAAATCCAAGAAGCAAAAGATCAACTATACAGGGAGATAGAGGTTATAAAAAAACAAACAAACAGAAATCCTAGAAATGCAGGAAGCAATAAACCAACTTAAAAACTCAATTGAGAATACTATCAGCAGAGTAGAACACTTAGAAGATAGAACATCAGACAATGAAAACAAATTATTTCAACTTGAAAAGAACATAGACAGCTCAGCAAGACTGTTAAGAAACCATGAGCAGACCATCCATGAAATATGGGATAACATAAAGAGACCAAACTTAAGAGTCATTGGGATACAGGAAGGTATAGAGGTCCAAACCAAAGGAATGAGCAATCTATTCAATGAAATAATATGAGAAAACTTCCCAGACTTGAAGAATGAGACAGAATTCCAAATCCTAGAAGCCTACAGGATGCCGAATGTGCAAAATCATAAGAGATCCACACCTAGACACATTATAATGAAGATGCCCAACATACAGAATAAGGAGAGAATTTTAAAAGCTACAAGAGAAAGGAAGCAGATTACATTTAGGGGTAAACCAATCAGGATAACAGCTGATCTTTCAACACAGACTCTGAAAGCTAGAAGATCATGGAATAACATATTTCAAACACTGAAAGAAAATGGGTTCCAACCAAGAATTGTGTATCCAGTGAAATTAAGCTTCAGGATGGAAGATGAAATTAAAACCTTCCACGATAAACAAAAGTTTAGAGCTAGGGGTATTATTAGGGTCAAGGTCTGGGTTAGGATTTGGGTTAGGTTAAGGTTTCAGTTTGGATTTGATGTAGTTTTAGAATTAGGGTTAGGGTAATGATAGGGTTATGTTTAGGATTCAGGTTAACTTTATGGTAATGGAAAGGTTAGGATTCAGGATAGGGTTAGGTTTATGCCTAGGGTTATCATTATGGTTAGGGTTATGGTTATGTTAATGGATAGATTTAGAGAATAGTTTAAGGCTAGAGTTATGATTACAATTATGTTAGGGTAAGGTTAGGTTTAAAGCTAGGGTTGGGGCTCTGATTAGGGCTAGGTTTTGGGTTATGTTAGGGCTAGGGTTAGGGTTACAGCTAATGCAAGTACTAGGTTTACAATTAGGACTAGTTTAGGGTTTTAGTGCAAGGTTTAGTGTTAGGGTTAGGTTTACTGTTAGGGTGATGTTTAGACCTAGAAGTGTTAGGGTCAGTTTCAGGTTCAGGGTTAGTTCTAGGCTTTGGCTTCCAACTCAAATTAGGGCTAGGATTAGTTCTAAGTGTAAGGTTAGGGTTTGGTTTAGGCTAATGTTTAGGGTTAGAGCTATGGCTTGGTTTTGTTTTAGGGATAGGGCTAGCATTAGGACTCATTATAGGATTAGTGTTATGGTTTGGGCTAGTGTTACGGTTAGGCTTAGGCTTCGGGTTAGGGCTAGATTTAGAGTTATGTTTTGCCTAAGGTTAGTGCTAAGGATAAGGACAGGGAAAGAGTTAGCACTAGGGATAGGGCTAGGGTTAGGTTTATGGTAAAGGATACGGTTAGAATGAGTGCTAGGGCTAGTGTGAGAGTTAAAGTTAGTCTTAGGGCTAGGGTTAGGGTTAGGTTTAGGGATAGGGCTAAATTACAGCTAGGGTTATGTTAGGGCTAATGTTAGGGCTAGTTTTAGGATTATTCTTAGGCATCAAGTTAGGGTTAGATTTAGAGTTAAGTTTTGATCTAGGGTTAGTGCTAGGGCTAAGGATAAGGCAAGGGTTACCACTAGGGTTAGGGTTAGAGTTAAGATTTATTTTAGGGTAAGGCATGTTGTAATAGCTAGGTTTAGGGCAAGGGCAAGTGTTAGTATTAGGGTTAGAACTAGGGTTAGAGTTAGGGTTATTATGAAGGCTATGTTTAGGGCTACGTTGAGCACTAGGATTTGTTTTAGAGTTAGGGATAGTATTAGGGCTATGGCTAATGTCAGGTCTAGGGTTACAGTTAGGGATAGATTTAGTGTTAGGTTTATGGCTAGATCCAGTATAATGGTTAGGTTTTTGTTTAGGGTCCAGTTTAGATCTAGGGTGGAATCAGGGTCAGGATTAGGGCTTGGGTTAATTTACTGTTTAGGTTCAGGGCTCAAATTAGTGTTACATTTAGGGTTAGTGTAATGACATGGTTATATATAGGGTGTAGTTTTGGTTTAGTGTAATTTATAGGGTTAGGGTTAGGCCTAGGGTTATCATAAGGGTTAGGGTTAAAGTTAGGGTAATGGATAGGGTTAGCCCTAAGGTTAGGGCTAGAGTTATGTATAGGATTAGGGCTTGTGTTTGGGTTAGGGTTAGGTTTATGTTTAGGGTTAAAGCTAGGTTGAGGACTCGGATTAAGGCTAGGTTTGTGGTTAGTTTAGGGCTAGGGTTAAAGCTACCACAACTGTATGAAGTAGGTTTAGGATTACAGCTAGTTATAGGGTTAGTCTAGGGTCTTGGTCTAATGTTAAGGTTAGGTTTATGGTGATGATGAGGTTTAAAGCCAGAGTTAATGTGGTGAATAACATTTATTGATTTCCGTATATTGAACCAGCCTTGCATCCCAGGGATGAATCCTACTTGATCATGGNTTCAGGAAATAGAAAAAGAGGGAGAACTTCCAAATTCATTCTACGAGGCCAACATCACCCTGATTCCTAAACCAGACAAAGACACTTCAAAGAAAGAAAACTACAGACCAATATCTCTAATGAACTTAGATGCAAAAATCTTCAATAAAATTCTGGAGAATCGGATACAAAAACATATCAAAAAAAATGTGCACCATGATCAAGTAGGATTCATCCCTGGGATGCAAGGCTGGTTCAATATACGCAAATCAATAAATGTTATTCACCACATTAACTCTGGCTTTAAACCTCATCATCACCATAAACCTAACCTTAACATTAGACCAAGACCCTAGACTAACCCTATAACTAGCTGTAATCCTAAACCTACTTCATACAGTTGTGGTAGCTTTAACCCTAGCCCTAAACTAACCACAAACCTAGCCTTAATCCGAGTCCTCAACCTAGCTTTAACCCTAAACATAAACCTAACCCTAACCCAAACACAAGCCCTAATCCTATACATAACTCTAGCCCTAACCTTAGGGCTAACCCTATCCATTACCCTAACTTTAACCCTAACCCTTATGATAACCCTAGGCCTAACCCTAACCCTATAAATTACACTAAACCAAAACTACACCCTATATATAACCATGTCATTACACTAACCCTAAATGTAACACTAATTTGAGCCCTGAACCTAAACAGTAAATTAACCCAAGCCCTAATCCTGACCCTGATTCCACCCTAGATCTAAACTGGACCCTAAACAAAAACCTAACCATTATACTGGATCTAGCCATAAACCTAACACTAAATCTATCCCTAACTGTAACCCTAGACCTGACATTAGCCATAGCCCTAATACTATCCCTAACTCTAAAACAAATCCTAGTGCTCAACGTAGCCCTAAACATAGCCTTCATAATAACCCTAACTCTAACCCTAGTTCTAACCCTAATACTAACACTTGCCCTTGCCCTAAACCTAGCTATTACAACATGCCTTACCCTAAAATAAATCTTAACTCTAACCCTAACCCTAGTGGTAACCCTTGCCTTATCCTTAGCCCTAGCACTAACCCTAGATCAAAACTTAACTCTAAATCTAACCCTAACTTGATGCCTAAGAATAATCCTAAAACTAGCCCTAACATTAGCCCTAACATAACCCTAGCTGTAATTTAGCCCTATCCCTAAACCTAACCCTAACCCTAGCCCTAAGACTAACTTTAACTCTCACACTAGCCCTAGCACTCATTCTAACCGTATCCTTTACCATAAACCTAACCCTAGCCCTATCCCTAGTGCTAACTCTTTCCCTGTCCTTATCCTTAGCACTAACCTTAGGCAAAACATAACTCTAAATCTAGCCCTAACCCGAAGCCTAAGCCTAACCGTAACACTAGCCCAAACCATAACACTAATCCTATAATGAGTCCTAATGCTAGCCCTATCCCTAAAACAAAACCAAGCCATAGCTCTAACCCTAAACATTAGCCTAAACCAAACCCTAACCTTACACTTAGAACTAATCCTAGCCCTAATTTGAGTTGGAAGCCAAAGCCTAGAACTAACCCTGAACCTGAAACTGACCCTAACACTTCTAGGTCTAAACATCACCCTAACAGTAAACCTAACCCTAACACTAAACCTTGCACTAAAACCCTAAACTAGTCCTAATTGTAAACCTAGTACTTGCATTAGCTGTAACCCTAACCCTAGCCCTAACATAACCCAAAACCTAGCCCTAATCAGAGCCCCAACCCTAGCTTTAAACCTAACCTTACCCTAACATAATTGTAATCATAACTCTAGCCTTAAACTATTCTCTAAATCTATCCATTAACATAACCATAACCCTAACCATAATGATAACCCTAGGCATAAACCTAACCCTATCCTGAATCCTAACCTTTCCATTACCATAAAGTTAACCTGAATCCTAAACATAACCCTATCATTACCCTAACCCTAATTCTAAAACTACATCAAATCCAAACTGAAACCTTAACCTAACCCAAATCCTAACCCAGACCTTGACCCTAATAATACCCCTAGCTCTAAACTTGACCATAACCCAACACCTAACCCTTAGCCTACATGTAGCCATAAACCTAACACTAAAACTACCTTTAATCATAATTCTGGACCTGAAATTTTTTCTAGCCCTAATCCTACTCCTAACCCTAAAAACACACCTAGCCCTCATCCTAGCCCTAAACCTAGCCTTAATCATAACCCTAACTCTAGCCCTACACCTAACCCTAATTCTAACCCTTACCCTACCTCTAAACTAGCTATAATGTCATCCCTTATGCTAAATTTAAACCTAACCCTAAGCCTAGGCTTAAGCTAAACACAAAATCTAGCCCTAATCCTGGCCCTAATTTAACTCTATCTCTAACGCTATCCTAACCCTAGCCCTAAGACTAACTCTAACTCTTGCCCTATCCTTATCCCTATCCCTAGTTCTATCCCTATCCACTACTGTAAACCTAACACTAGCCTTAACACTTGCCTTAAAGTTAGTCCCAGCCCTAACCCTAAATCTAAATCTAACCTTAAACCTAAGCCTAAGCCTAACATTAACACTAGCCCTAACCCTAATGATAATCGTAAAACTAACCCTAAGACTAATCGTAGCAGTAAACCAAAACCGAGCAATAGCCCTAACCCTAAACCTTAACTTAAACCAAACACTAACACTACACCTAGACATAAACCTAGACTTAATTTGAGTCCTAAGCCTCACCTTAAAACTAATCCTGACACTGACTCATATCCTAACACTCACCCTAGCTCTAAACACCACCCTTAACTCAAAACGAACAATAACATTAACAATAGCACTAATTCCAGTCATAATGCTAACCCTAACACAAATCCTGACCCTGACTCTTATCCTAATAAGAATTATAGCTATAAATATCACCCTAACATTAAACGTAACCCTAGCACTCAAACTACCCCAAACCCTAACCCTAAAAATAAACCTAATGGTAACCCTAGTTCTTACATTACCCATTACCAACTAGCCCTAAACCTAACACAAAAATTAGCCCTAAACCGAGCCCTAAACCTAGTTTTAACTCTAATTCTAACCCTAACCATAGCCCTAACCCTAGATCTAAATCAACCCCTTACCTAAGCAAAACCCTAATCCTCAGAGTAACCCTGGACCTATCCCTAGTCCTTAGACTAACTAAAACCCTAACCCTATTAATAGTCCTAACCCTTGCCTTTATTTTAGCTCTAACACTATCCCAAACCCTAACCCTAACCCTGACCCTTATTCTGACCCTAACACTAAACCTAAGTCTAACTGTAACCCCAAATTTACCATAATCCTATCCCTAGACCTAAATCCTAACCTAACTTTCAGCCTAGCCCTAGCCATAGCTCAGAACCTAACCCTTATGCTAAACATAACCCTAAACCTAATACTAGTTCTAACCCTCACCTTAACCTAACACAAGACCTAATCCTAACAATAACCCTAGTCCTAACCTTAACTCTAACTGTATCCATTACCCTAAATGTAACCCTTACCATAATGCTATCCCTAGGCTTAACTCTAACCTTATCGCTCTGCCCAAACCTATCATTACCCTAAACCTAACCCTATCATTATGCTAAACCTAACCCTAATGTTAATTCTAGCCCTAAACCTAACCTCAAACCTAAACCCAACCCTAACACTGACCATGATCCTAATAATTTCCCAAGGTATAATCCTGACCCTTACACTAAACATAGCCATAAACCTAACCCTAAAATTATTCCTAACCTTAACCCTAGACCTGATATTAACCCTAGCCATAATCCTAGCCCTAACCCTAACAAAAACCCTTGCCCTTATCCTAGCCCTAAAGAGAGCCTTAATTTAATCCCTAACCCTAACTCTTGGCCTGACCCTAACACTAAACCTAGCCCTAACCTTAGCCCTAATTTAGCCCTATCCGTAACCCTAACCCTAACCCTAACCCTAGCCCAAAGACTAACTCTAACTCTCACTCTAACCATAACTCTAGTTCTAACCCTATCCCTTACTAGAACCCTAATCCTAGCCCTAATTCTTGGTCTAATCCTGCCCTATCATAGACCTGGCCATAACCCTAGATCTAACCGTAACATTAAATCTAACCCTAACCCTAAGCCTAAACCTAAACCTAACACTAGCCCTAATGCTAATGTTAATCCTAAAACTAGCCCTAACACTAGCCCTAGCCCTAAAACAAAACCGAGCCATAGCCGTAACCCTAACCCTTAACCTAAAGCAAAACTTAAACCTACACCTAGCCCTAACCATATCCCTAATTCTAGTCTTAACCCTAAACCAAAAACTAACCCTGACTCTGACTCTTACCCTAAAACTAACCCTGGCTCTAAACGTCATCATCACCGTAAACCTCAACCTAACACTAGACCTAGCCCTAACTCTAACCTTACAACTAATGCTAATCATAACCCTACTTCATACATTCACCGTAGTGTTAACCCTAACCCTAACCTAACCCAAAACCTAGCTTAAACTGAGTACTAAACCTAGCTTTAACCCTAAACTTAAACCTAACCCTAACCCCACACTACCACTAATCCCATATATAAACCTAGCCCTAAACTTAGGTCTAAACCTATCTATTACCCTAACAATAACCCTAACACTTAAACTAACACTAGACCTAACCCTAACACTATCCATTACATTAAAGCAAGCCTAAACCCTAAAACTAACTCTGTCGTTACCCTAAACATAAACTCTAAGCTAATTCAAACCCTAACCCTGACCCTGACCCTAAAAATAACCCTAGATATAAACCTGAATCTTACCCTAAACCTAATCCTTAAACTGGACCAAGCCATAAACCTAACACTAAATCTAGCTCTAACTATAACTATAGACCTGACATTAGCCCTAGCCCTAATATTATCCCTATCCCTAACAGAAACCCTAAACCTCATCCTAGCCATAAAGCTAGCCTTAATCATAACCCTAACCCCAACTCTAGCCCTAACCCTAATACTAACCCTTGCCCTATCCCTAAACCTAGCCAAAACCACATCCCTTACCCTAAACGTAACCCTAACCCTTTTTGTCAAAATTGCCCTATCCTTAGCCCTAGCTTTCACACTAGATCGAAACCTAACTTTAAAATCTAACCCTAACTTGATGTGTAAGCCTAAAACTAGCCCTAACCCTTATGCTAATTCTAAAACTAGCTCTAACCCTAGCTCTAACACTAACCCTAGCCGTAATTTAGCCCTATCCCTAACCCTAACCCTAACCCTAGCCCTAAGAATAACTCTAACTCTCACATTGGCCCTATCACTCGTTCTAATCCTATCCCTTACCATAAAACTAACCCTATCCCAAATTTTAGTCCTAACCCTTGCCCTATACTTAGCCCTAGCCTTAGATAAAAACCTAACTCTAAATTTAACCCTAAACTCAAACCTGAGCCTAAATCTAAGCCTAGCCCTAACACTAACACTAATCCTAAAAATACCACTAACCCTAACCCTAGCCCTAAAACCAAACTGAGTCAAAGCTCTAACTCTAACCCTGAACCTAAACCAAGCCCTAACCCTACACCTAGCCCAAACCCCAGCCCTAATTTGAGTTTTAAGCAAAACCCTAAAACTAACCCTGACCCTTACTCTGACCATAACACTAACCCGAGGTCTAACTTTAAAACTTAACCTATCCCAAACCCTACCCCAGAACTTCACCCTAATAATACACCCAGCTCTAAACCTCACACTAACCCTAAACCTAACCCTTACACTAGACATACCCATAATCCTAATCTTAAATTCTGGACCTGAAATTAATCCTAGCACTAATCGATAGCCCCAACCCTAAAAAACAAACAAACAAACAAAAAACCTAGCTCTTATCATAGCCCTAAACCTAGCCTTAATCACAACCCTAACCCTAATCACATCCCTAACTCTAATTATAACCCTCATCCTACCTCTAAACCTAGCTATAATGCCATCCCTTACCCCGAACTTTGCCCTAAATCTAAACCTAAACTCTAAACTCTAATTCTAACTCCTAAACCTAACCCCCTAACCCCAATCTTAACCCTAACACTAGGCTTAAACTAAACACTAAACCTAGCCCAAATCCTATCCCTAATTTAGCCCTATCTCTAATCCTAACCCTAACCCTAGCCCTAAGTCTAACCCTCTCCCCAGACCTATCTGTAGCTCTAACCCTATCCCTTACCATAACCCTAAACCTAGTCATAATCCTTCCTTATCCTTAGTTCCAACCCTAACCCTATATCTACACCTTATTTCAAATTTAACCCTAAATCAAGACCTAATCCTAACCATAACCCTAGCCCTAACCTTAAGTCTAAATGTCTCATTACCCTAAACATAAACCTTACCCTAATGCTAACCATAGGCCTAAACCTAAACATATCACTGTCACCAAACTTATCAATTTCCCTAAACCTACCCTGAACCCTAGACCTAATCCAATCATTACCCTAACCCTAACCCTAATGATAATTTGAGCCCTAACCCTAAACTCAAACCTAAATTAAACCCTAACACTGACACTGACCCTAATAATTCCCCTACCTCTAAATCTCACTCTTACCATATACCTAACCCTTACTATAGACCTAGCCATAAATCTAACCCTAAAACTATTCCTAAGCATAACCCTAGACCTGATATTAGCCCTAGCCATGGTACTAGCCCTAACCCTGACACAAAGCCTAGCCCTTATCCTAGCCCTAAATATAGCCTTAATTATAAACCTAACCATAACCCTAGGCCTAACTTTAACACTAACCTTAGCCTTAATCTTAGACCTAATTTAGCCCTATACCAAACCTTAACACTAACCCTATCTCAAAGACTAACTCTAACTCTCACCTTAGTCCTAACCCTAGTTCTAACCCTATACTTTACTGGAACCCTAATCCTAGCCCAAACCATAGATCTATCACTAGCCCTATTCATAGCCCTAGCAGCAATCCTAGATCTAACCCTAACTCTAAATCTAACCCTAAACCTTAGCCTAAACCTAAACCTAATCCTAGCTCTAACCCTAAGGGTAATCCTAAAACTAGCACTAACCCTAGCACTAAAACAAAACCAAGCCATAGACCTAACCCTAACCCTTAATATAAACTAAGCCCTAATCCTACACTTAGCCATGACTCTAGCCCTAATTCGAGTTTTAAGCCAAACCCTAAAACTAACCCTGAACCTGACTCTGAATTTAACACTAACCCTAGCTCTAAACATCACCCTAACCCTACACCTAAACCTAACAATAGACCTAGCCCTAACCCTAACATTAAAATTAGCCCTAATCGCAAACCTGGTACTTACATTAGTCGTTACCCTAAACCTAGCCTTAACTTAAACCAAAATCTAGCCTTATTCCGAGCACTATCCCTAGATTTACCCCTAACCCTAACTCTATCACTAATCGTAACTATAACCCTAGGTGTAACCATAGATTTAACCCTAACCCTAAGCCTAACCCTATCAAGAATTGTAACAATAACCCTAGCCATACCCCTATCTCTAACCCTATCCATTACCCTAACCATAACCCTAACCCTAATGCTAAACCTGGACCTAAAACTAACCATATCCCTAATCCTAATCATATCCATTACACTAAACCTAACCTGAAACCTAAACCTAACACTATCTTTACCCTAATCCTAACTCTAATGCTAATTAGAGCCCTAACATCAAACTTTAACCTATCCAAAACACTAATCTCGACCCTTACCCTAATAGTACCCTTAGCTCTAAAGCTGATCCTAACTCTAAACCTAACCCTTACACTAAATGTAGCCATAAAACTAACCATAAAACTACTTTTAATCATAACACTGGACCTGAAATTAGCCCTAGCCATAATCCTAGCCCTAAACCTAGACATAATCCTAACCTGAACCATAGATTTAGGCCTAGAATTCGCTCTAGGTTTTGTGTTAGGTTAAGACATAGAGTTGGGTATGTTGCTGCTAGGGCTATGAATAGGGCTATGGGTAATGTAAGAGCTAGAATTAGGATTAGGGCTAGTTGTAGGGTTAGGGTTATGGCTATGTCTAGTGTTAGGTTTAGGTTTGTGGTTAGGGTCAGTTTTAGAGATAGGTTTAGTTTTAAAGGCAGGGTCAGTGTTCAGGTTAGAGTTAGAGTTAAGGTTAAAGCTAGAATTGGGTCTAGGTTTATGTCTAGGGGTAGGGTTAGTCTTTGTGTTACGTTAAGGGTTATTGTTAGGGCTAAGGCTAGGTTTTTGTTTAGGTCTCAAGTTAGAGTTAAGTCTAGATTTAGGATTAGGTTTAGGTTTAGGGCCAGTGATAGGGTCTGGTTTAGATATAGGCTTACTGGTAGGGCTAGTGTTACGGTTTGG
>NW_026011695.1:0-2844 GCF_001458135.2 Marmota marmota marmota | reverse complement strand
TTTTTTTTTTTTTTTTTTTTTTTTTTTTTTTTTTTTTTTTTGGTTGTTGTTGCTAGGGATTGAACTCAGGGGCAGTCAGCCACTGAGCCACATCCCAGGCCTATTTTGTATTTATGGACAGGGTCTGACTGAGTTGCTAGTGCCTCGTTTTTGCTGAGGCTGTCTTGGAACTCCTGATCCTCCTGCCTCAGCCTTCTGAGATGCTGGGATTACAGGAGTAAGTCACCTCGCTCAGCTTTAATTTTATTTTGAAACAGGGTCTTACAGTGTTGCTAAAATTCTAAATTTCCCAGCTGGCCTGAAACGTGCGATCTTTCTACCTCAGCCTTCCCAGTCCCTGGGGCTTAACTTTAGAGAGGTGGGCTGGAATTGCAGGACTGTTGAGCTTCCACATGAGCCTACATATCCAGTGTGATGGTGCATACCTGTAATCACAGAGACTCAGAGTGCTGAGGCAGGAGGGGTCACAGTTTGAGGCCAGCCTCAGCAATTTAGTGAGAACCTCTCTCAAAATAAAAAGTATTAAAAAGGTGGGTGATGTAACTCAATGACAGAGCACCTCTGAGCACCAAAATCCTCAGGAATAAAAAGAAAAAAATAATAGAGTTGGTAATTGTATTAGGTGGTAAATGGCCCTGCTATGTTTTATTGTTATGAATTTCATAGTCCTAAGGGTAAACATGTCTTAATAATAGCTACAGATGCTTTTGTGCCAAATAAGCATAATATTACAGGGCAGTATTCAATACACATTTTTAATAAAATGTTTTTAATAAAATATTTCAGGGTATGCTATCTCTATATAAGAAACCACTACAAATTTTTGGCTCAAAAATAAAATTGTGCTGACAAAATTGCAGTCTACTCAGGAATTGTCAGGATGGTGCTTCTCTAGTCACCTGAATTTCATTAATGAGGACTTGACTAGAAATAAGATATCTGCTTCCAAGATGGCTGACTCATGGTAGCACATGATGGGTAGCACATTGATGCTGGCTGTTAACTGGGACACTGAGACTGTAGACTTGGGATTTTAGTTCTACTCCAGGAGGGCTTTTAAACAGAAATGTTTGGACTTTCTTACAAAGTAAGTATTCCAAGAGACAGCAAGTGGAGGTGGCCACAAACTTACTATCCGGGCCCAGAAATCTACATGATACAGCTTCTACCATATGCTATGGGTCAAAACAGTTAAAGAGACTGTCCAGATAAAAAGAGAGAGTTACTTTTTCAACCACTTCTTGATGTGATGAGTATCAAAGAATTCATGTTCTTCTCACTTCACAATAAGCCAGCAAGAAAGATGACTTATGGGTTTGAATCCCTAGAGTCTTTGGGTGAATACGTCAGCTATAAAGATTCTGAATTGGAACTATGTTCTGAGACTGAAACAAAACAAAATAAAACACCACACGATGCAAAACAACAAAATAACTTAAATGAGCAATAAGACATTTAGAACAAAGGAATCTCAGAGGATACAGAATGAATAGAAGACTAAAGGCCAAGTGACCTTCCCCAACCCTATAAACTCCTAGCTTTTGGCCTGTGTCCACTGTAAAAACTTAGTTGCTTTACAGAAGATGAAAAAACTGAATCAGTTCAGTTGCTTAAAAGGCATACAATATTTGAAGTTCTGTCTCACATAAAGGTCTAATCTGGTAGGCATCTCAAAACGCAGCTTGACAAAATCTAGAGATTCAGGCACCAACTATCTTATTACTCTACCACTTTTTAAAGTGCTGCTTTACCGACACGATCAAAGATAGATCACCACTGGATATTTGTGTTCTAATTTTGGGAAAAAGAAAATAGGAAATTCAATCACGTGGACAGAAGCAAGCTCCCCAAGAGAGCCCGAAGGGAGCCCTCCACATACCAGGACTGGTGGATCCTATTCAAGACAGCCTTGGACCTCAGACCCTCTGTTTCCGGAGACTCCCTTCAGGGAGAAGGAAAGCAGGAGGAGATGTACACAGACCCTTGGATGTGTCACGCTCTCTCCTATTATCCACCTCGTGTCTGTGCTTCACTGTTCATGAGGCTAAAGTGTGGGTCCTGTTTTGTCACAGGGCACAAATATGCTTTCATGAGTGGTGGGATCCTGGGGCGAATCCCAAAGACAAGCATGCGTAAACACACACACACACACACACACACACACACACACACACACACACAGTAGGCACTCAATAAGGCCTCTGGAATAAACAAGAACTCTAAGGCTTGCAGAGTTCTGTGACATGTCCATAGTAACTCAAAGGGTCAGTGGAAGAGAATGGATCTGAATTGAGTCTTTTGACCCCATGGTCAGCCTCGAATCCACATTCAAAGCACAGTCTACACCCCTCTTGTTCTGCTCTGAATCTTCCCCGTCCCCAGAGAGCTCCTAACTTGAAGGCTTGATCCTCAGGGGAGCAGTACTCTCTGTTGGGGTCCTGGGGTAGGTGAATGATCAAAGGCGCTGTTAAAAGGTGCTTTGAGTTCACGAATGGATGGAGACATTGGTGATTGTGTATCTTGGTGGGCTAGGGGTAAATGGTAGAGATATTAGGACGTGGGCCCAGCAGGAGGAGATAGGTCACTGAGGACATGATCTCTGGGTGCATGTTTTGTCCAGGGCACCTCCCCTTCTCCACTCTCTTGATCAGGGACCAGCAGAGTCAGAAGGTGCCCCACAGGGTCTGCACTGCTGGCCCCCAGGCAGCTCAAGAGCCTCCCACCTTCCCAAGCACTTGAGAGTCCTTGTTTGCCCAAGGGACCTCCACAGGACCCAGGAGTCCCTCTTGCCTTGCTCTATTCCCAGTACTACAGAACCACCCCTTCGCTCAAACGGATGGTGGC
>NW_026011694.1:0-2845 GCF_001458135.2 Marmota marmota marmota | reverse complement strand
TAAATCTTATGTTTCATTTGATAACCACTTACCATCTAATCCTTTGTTGTCTTTTTGGTCTTCGCATCCTGTAGTTTTTCCAAAAATTACAGAAAAACACCTATCATGAATGCTCCAAATATATTCACTGATGGGTCAAATAATGGTACAGCAGCAGTAGTTACCCCTGATCAAACTTTTACATTTAATACCCAAAAAATCAGCTCAAAAGTAGAGCTTAATGCAGTATTACAAGCTTTTGTGATGTTTAAAGATTCTGTATTATATTATTTTCCTATAGTCAGTATTTAGTTAATGCTATAATATCCCTTGAAGATGCTGGTAGGATTTTCCATTCCTCTACAGTTTTCTCTGTGTTTTCCACTATACAAAGTCTAATCTGGGACAGAAAAGATCCATTCTTTATAGGACATATCAGGGCACATACAGGTTTGCCTGGAGCCCTTAGTTTGGGCAATGATTTAGCAGAGAATATTACACATGACATACATATTTTCTCTACACTAGAAGAAGCTACAAATTTTCATAAAATGTTCCATGTCAATGCTAATACTTTACAAAAGCATTTTAAAATAACTAAGGAACAAGCTAGACAAATAATAAAACAATGTCAAAATTGTGTGACATTTTTATCACAAGTTAATCTTGGAGTCAATCCTAGAGGACTGATACCTAACCATATTTGGCAGATGGAAGTCACAAACTTGCCAGAATTTGGAAAATTAAAATATTTGCATGTTACAGTTGATACTTCTTCCGGATTTTTGATGGGCTCCTTCATGCCGGAGAAAAAACTAAAGATATTATAGATCATTGCTTACAAAATTTTGCCACTGTGGGCGTACCAAAACAGTTAAAAACAGATAATGGCCCTGGTTATACTTCTACCTCTTTTAAACAATTTTGCTCATCATTTGGCATTGCTCATATAACAGGAATCCCATACAATCCACATGGACAAGGTATAGTTGAAAGAGCTCATCAAACTATTAAAATGTACTTATTAAAGCAAAAAGAGGGAATTGGGAAGGGGTATATATCCCCCAAAGATAAACTTAAAATAACCCTTTTTACTCTAAACTTTTAAAATTTGGATTCATCAGGGCTTAACGCTACAGAAAGGCATATGTTTCCAAAAAATGTATATAAACCCAAGGTACTTTGGAAAGATATTCTAACAGGACAATGGAAAGTTCCTGACCCAGTGATTGTCTGGAGTCGGGGGTCTGTTTGTGTGTTTCCACAGGGAGAACAGCAGAGGATTTGGATTCCAGAGAGATTAACTAAAGCAATTTCTACAGACAAAAAAGAAGATGATGTGGCTCAAATCCATAACAGCTGATATCCAGAACTCCAGTTTGGCTATCCTCACATCTGCAGCAGTGGTTCTCCCACACCTGGAGGCTAATGAAACCAGGATGCTTTTTTCAATATCTATTTTATTATTGCCCTTTCCCACATCATGAAGTTCTATTTTGTTTTTTGAGCTCGTATAGACCTAGGTTAGTGTTTTGCTGATCAGTTCTATTTTTTGACTATGGAGTTTTTAAACATTGCAACGGAGATTTCACCTGTAAAAAGATACAAGGCCTTTACTATTATGTTATGTGTTGTATGTATTTTATTATGTGTGCACACTTGTGTTTTGGGTTGTATGTCTGTATGTGTGTATGTCCATATATCATATATGATTAGCGCTCATGAAAAAATGGATCCAAATATTTTTTTTTTCTTATTCACGTGATTTAAATGGTTTAATTTAAATTGGGTAAACAGCTGTTGAGGATTGTTTTAATTTGTGAACAAAAAAGGAGGTTAACAGATCTGTTTGTTTACTTTCACCTTTCCTTTTCATTATATTTAATAATTCTGTTCAGGATAATGTAAATTGTTCAGAAAATTGCTTTATTTTAGTGCCTGCTGGAATGTTACATAATTTTTTCTTTAGCCATCATTGCCAGAATTCCTATCTTCATCCCAGTGCCAGTGAAGACAAAGATAAAACCAAACTACAGCTTCTTCAATAGCTGTCACAAGAAACTGTATAAACTGATGCATCAATGAATAATGTAACTCAACAAGTGATGCTCAATCAAAAAGTCGATTTGCTTTGGGAGGAAATGGACATATTAATGGATTCCTCTGCTTTGAACTGCTTGCAGAACTTGCCTGGACTATGTATCACTTGTATGCATTGTGAACTATCTGTTGGTGCAGCGACTTGTTGTAGTGCCGGGGTATTTTTGCTGATGGTGTCATTGGTGGTACAATTTTTCCAAAAGGAGCAGTCAATTGGCTTGTTGTTGTGGCATTTTGTATCCTCCTCCCTTCTGCTTGTGATGGTCGTTCAGCTAAAATTTGGGGGCCACCCACGTGACCCAGAAGTCTTCCTCAAGAGCATGCAAATTGAAAATGACCTAGGAGTTCCTGTAGAGTGCTCGCTGGAAGTGCCAGAGATGGTGGTTGAGCTCTCCGGGAATTCCGGGAGAGCTCGCGTGGTGCGGCATGCATGCTAAAAATAAAGTTCTTTCCTGCTTGACAAGTGGCTCATGAATTGTGCCCAGCCAGACTGTGGCAGATTCCTTTGAGGCAGGGAAAATGTTTGGGTTGGCACAGGGAGGAATGGGCTGTGTGCTCATGCACACAAATATTAAGTTTTGCTATGCTTAGCAAAACAAGGAGTTCTGTGAGAAAGTATGAACTCTTTGAACTGTGTCCTTGTTGCTGTCTTAAGAAGATAAAAGAATGTTCTGCCAAGAGTAAAAAAAAATATATATATATATATATATATATATATATATATATATATATATATATGTGTGTTTGTGTGTGTGTGTGTGTGTTC
>NW_026011693.1:0-2845 GCF_001458135.2 Marmota marmota marmota | reverse complement strand
GGGTCAGGTTTAGTAATAGGGTTATTATTAGGGTCACGATCACAGTGAAGATTTGGGTTAGTAACTCAAATTAGCATTAGGATTAGACTTAAGGTTAGAATAATAGATATGGTTAGGTTTAGGGTTCAGGTTAGGTTTAGGGTAAATTATATGTTTAGGGTTAGGGTTATCCTAGGGTTAGCATTAGGATTAGCTTTATGGTTAGGATAATGGATAGTGTTAGAGCTAGGTTTAGGGCTAATATTATGGTTAGGATTAAGGCTAGGGTTGGGTTTAGGTTTAGGGTTAGGGGAGTTTTAAGTATAGGGTTAAGTTTAGGGTAATGGTTAGGGGTAGGGTTAGGATTAGGATTAAAACGAGGTGTAAGACTCGGATTAGGTCTATGTTTCTGGTTAGGTTAGGGCTAGGATTAGGGCTATGGATAAAATATGATCTAGGGTTATGATTAGGGCTAGTTTTAGGATTAGGGTTAGGCCTAGGTCTAGTTTTATGGTTAGGTTTATTTTTTAGTATGATGTTAGAGCTAGGGTTAGTGTTAAGGTCAGAATCAGGGTCAAGGTTAGTTTTAGGGTTAGGGTAGGATGGTAATTAGGGCTAAGGTTATGGCTAGGTATAGGGTTAGGTTTTGGTTTAGGGTTAGGGCTAAGGCTCAGTTTTGTTTTGTTTTAGGTCTAGGACTAGGTTAGGGCTAGTTTTAGGATTAGCGTTACTGTTAGCACTAGAGTTTTTTTGAGGTTTAGGCTTAAGGTTAAGTTTGGATTTAGAGTTATGGTTAGATCTAGGGTTAAAGCTAGGGCTAGGGTTATGGCTAAGGTAAGGACGAGTGTTAGGGTTACGGTAAGGGATAGGGTTAGAACTGCAATTAGGACTAGGGAGATTCTTAGTCTTAGTGCTAGTGTTAGGGTTAGGGTTAGGGCTAAATTAGGGCTAGGACCAGGACCAGGTCTAGGGTTAGTGTTAGGTTTAGGTCTAGGGTTAGGGTTAGGGTTAGGTTTAAGGGAAGGGATGGGGTTATAGTTAGGTTCAGAACTAAGGTGAGGGATAAAATTAGGGATAGAGCTAGAGTTAGGGTTCAGGTTAGAATCAAGGCTAGTTATAGGGCTAGAATGAGGGCTAGCATTTGTGTTAAGGTTTTTATGGCAAGAATTAGGGTTAGGGTTAATATCAGGTTTAGGGTTATGGTTAGGGATAATTTCAGAGTAAGGTTTATGGCTAGGGGTAGTGTCAGAGTTAGGTTTAGGGTAAGGTTCAGGTTTATAGCTTGGGATACTATAATGTAAGGTTCAGGTTTGAGTTTGGGTTAGGTTGAGGTTTAGGGGTAGGGCTCAAATTAGCGTTAAGGTTAGAGTTAAGGTTAGGGTAATGGATAGCGGTAGGTTAGGGTTTAATATAGGTTTAGCGTAATGGATAAGGTTAGGGTTAGGCCTAGGGTTAGCATTAGGTTTATGTTTATCTTTCAGGTATAGGGTTAGAGCTAGTGTTAGGGCTAGTGTTTTGGTTAGGATTAGGGCTAGATTGAGGGTTAGGGTTAGGGTTAAGACTAGGGTTAGGCTTAGGTTTAGGGTACAGTTTAGGGTTTGAGCTAGTGTTAATGTTAAGACTAGGATTAGGTTAGAGTTAGGTCTAGGGTTAGGGTTAGGTTTAGTATTAGGTTTAGGGCTAGGATTATCATTAGGTTTAGGGTAATTGACAGGGTTTGATGTCAGGTTAGGGTTAGGATTTGTGTTAGGTTTAGGACTAGGGTTAGGGTTAGGACTATGGCAAGGTTTAGGTTTATGGTTAGGTCTAAGGTTAGATTTACTCTCAGGGTTAGAGTAGGTTTATGGTTCGAGCACTGTTTATCATGAGGTTTATGTTTAGGGTTAGGGTAATGGGTGGGTTAGAGCTAGGGTTAAGGCTAGGATTAAGTTTAGGATTAGAGCTAGGGTTAGGGTTAGGCTTAGAGTTAGTGTTATGGTTAGGTTAAGGGTAAGGGTCAGGGATTGGTAAATGTTAGGTCTAAGGTGAGGGTTCAGCATAGAATCAGAGATAGAGGTAGTGTTAGGGTTAGGGCTAGGGTTAGCACTAGGTTTAGGGTTATGGTTAGTGTAATGGATACAGTTAGAGCGAGGGTTTGGCCTATAGTTATGGTTAGGATTAGGGCTAGGATTAGGGTTAAGGTTAGGGCTAAAGTTATTTTATGGTAAGGGTTAGGGTTTGAGCTAGATTTAAGGCTAGGGCTATGTTGAGGTTTAGGTTCAGTTTTAGGTCTAGGGAAAGGATTATGGTAGGTTTAGGATTAGGGTTAGGGCTATGGTTAGGATTAGGGTTAGGGTAAAGGATATGGTTAGATATAGGTTTAGATGTAGGGTTAGGGTTAGATTTAGTTTTAGGGTTAGGGTTAAGGCTATGGTTATGTTTAGGTTTATGGTACAGGTTAAGTTTTGAGCTAGGGTTAGTGCTATGGTGAGTGTTAAGTTTAGGGTTAGGTCTAGGATACATTTTTCGGTTAGGGTTATGGCTAGGGTTATCAATAGGATTAGAGTTAGGGTTAGGGTAATGATTAGGTTTAAAGCTAGGTTTAGGGCTAGGGTTAAGGTTAGGATTAGGGTTAGGGTTAGTTTTAGAGTCAGGTATAGGTCTAAGTTTATACTTCGGGTAAGGGTTAGGCTTTGAGCTAGATTTAGGACTAAGGCTAGGATTAAGGTTAGGGTAATGCTTAAGGCTAGGTTTAGGCCTAGGATTCACTCTAGGTTTTGTGTTAGGGTAAGGCATCAGAATAGGGCTATGGGTAATGTAAAAGCTAGGATTATGATTAAGGCTAGTTTTAGGGTTAGGGTTATGGCTATGTCTAGTGATAGGTTTA
>NW_026011692.1:0-2845 GCF_001458135.2 Marmota marmota marmota | reverse complement strand
CTTTAGCTGGGTATTCCTGATCATGTGAACTGACTTATTTCCTCTTTATCTTTTTTCTTATCTTGAAAGCCAGCTATGTCAGTAATGCCATATATAAGCAAAAATATTTCTTCCTTTGGTTTGAGTTAACTTACACAATTAACAATAACATTTTCACTTTAAACCATTATTTTCCTCAGAGAATTCAGGGTACTTTTCATGACTGAAGTAGCAAGCTTTGTTTTGTGGAATGGTAGATTTAAAGAAATCTGTACTAATAAACTAGCAAAACAAAACAAAACAAAAACAACCAAAAAAACCCCAGTAAATATGTATTAAGCAGTGGAATAATTTTGGTTTTATTTTTAATTTTCACAATGAGCCAGGTAGGTTTCAGTGGCAGAAAAATATTTGTCAATCTTTGTAGATATATATAGTATCTATCTTACATATGTAGACAGATCTATGTACATCTAATAAATCTATAATCCTATTTATATATCTTAATTCTTACTATATCCTAAGTTCTTTATACATATTGTCATTTAATCCTCAATATGAGTCTGTTTTTATGTAGTTACATATAAGTTGAACAAGAAACATTATTCTCAGCAGTACTATTTATGTTGAGGATACACAAAGTATAAATATTAGTTGACATACTAAATCTTCACTATTGGTTAAATTCCATATTTTATCATATATACCAGGTCAAATTTTTCTTTTGTGAAACATTACAGTGACTTTAAGCTTTTCTTTCTGAACAGTGAGATCCTGGAAGGGAGAAACTGTGTCCTGGTCATAGCATATCTCTATGTAGAACTGTTTAATCCAATATGGGAGCCACTGGCCCACATGTGGCTAATTACATTTCATCTTAAATCAATTAAAATAGGATAAACTTTAAAATTCAGTTAGTCACAGTAGGCACATTTCAATGCTCAATAGTTACCACATCTGTTTAGTACTCTGCTTACTGGTTGGACATTGACCATTTCTGTCATCACAGAAAGTGGATATTGACAGCAATATACAGAATGGTAATTTGTCCATGAATTAGTTTGTTACTCAAACTGAAATATTTATTGATATACCTGCATTTAAGACATAGACAATATCTAGACATAGAGAATAGAGTAAAAAAGCAAAATGAAAGAAAAAACTATGTTCTCCTGTTGATTTTTAGTGTGTAGAGAAAATAGAAATTAAGCAAGCCAGAGTTAATGGTTGTATGATAACAATACACTGTTACAAGTTCAATGTAGAAAGTTTCATTTTAGAATTATCTTAGTTGAGCTTATTGTTACTCAGAAGCACATTGTAGTGAAAGTATTTAACCTGCTTTTTTGTCCTGTGGCATAGAATAATTATATTTATAAGCAATGCTAGTATCTGAGGTACAGATACCTGTTAC
This sequence comes from Marmota marmota marmota, assembly GCF_001458135.2. Lineage (NCBI taxonomy): Eukaryota > Metazoa > Chordata > Mammalia > Rodentia > Sciuridae > Marmota > Marmota marmota. Next base: position 1,452 of record NW_026011692.1, on the reverse strand, counting down.
CTTCTTTCAGGATCCATTAAAGGGATATGAACTACAGATCTTATAACTTTAAAAAATTTATACCATTTTCTGGCTGAAATATGTAGTGACCTAAACCACATTTCCCATGAGAAGTGGGAGGAAAAAGAAAACATTTAATGTAGCAGGAGGGTCATTAGTGTCCTGCAGTAGAACTGAACATAAGCAAAATTTTGTGCTGGTTTCCTGTGACCATAATCTTGGATTTTAACAAATTTCATTTGCTTATATTTTTTTACTCTTGCTTTACAGCCAATCAGTTTAGTATGTGTTCTGATATCAAAGGCAGACAGGGAATAATAAAGAAGCATCATAAAATCTTCTAGACCATTATGTTATGATATTGTGCTAATTATCTGAGAAGCAGCCAAAGTTCTGTTGGTAAATACAGAGGATTCACTTATGCTATGGGCTGCACAAATATATCACGCAAGTGTAAATTTTTCAGGAATTGGAAGTACCAGTATTTTAAGTCATTTCAATAGACTAGATTGTATCCTTGAGCAAGTGTGAAAGAGCATTTGTGCGTGATTGCAATCTCTGGGAAAACTGTACCTTGAATGCATTTCCTCTGGCTTTGAGGAGTGACACTACTTACTGTACATCAGTAATTATGTCAGTAATGAATGACAAAGGGAGAATAGAGATGAAACAGATGTAGTCAGTTTATAAAACGAGGGAACATAGAATTCTGCAACTTGAGGAAAGAGAAAGTTTCACTTAAAACAAGAGGTTCATTTTACTTTTGAAATTTCAGGCTTCTAAGAAACAAGGAATCATTCTATAATTAAGGATGAAGAAGCTGGTGGTAATTTCTTGCACTTCTAACATGGAGCAACAACCTGCATTTGTACTTTGGGTGTTTCTACAACTGCCTGTAGAACCTATAGAAAGAAAAGAAAAAGAAAATATAAAGACCACAAAATTTGAAATGGGACTAGAATTCTTTCTCTGTTTCAAGACAAGATTTCATTGATCTAAGCAGTTGAGAATGGCATCTGTTTGCAAACAAGTTTAAGTGAGTTAGTGGCTCCAATCTTTGGTGGGCTGGATTTCATCCTTCAAGTATATGTACAGTTTTAATAATTTCTAATTTCTATTCATTTATTTTAAAATTTACATTCCTTATAGAAGATTGGTTAAATACCACAAAAACACTAATGGAAAGATATATGTTAATAGAGAGCATAAAGCAGTAGTTCTTTTCATCAGATCCATAAATTGTATCCATCTGATTTAAATTTTTATGTACTACTTAAAGATTATCTTTAGGAAAACAAAAATCAGTGTTGAAAAGAAAAATTATATTTATCTTCACTCTTGTTTCTTGGCAAGAAGGAATGCTTTTGATATTTTCAATGGATTGTATTGTATGCAGGTCTTGTAAACAGCAATCTGAATTTTTTCTCATGCTATCTTTTAGTAACTATGCAT
>NW_026011691.1:0-2845 GCF_001458135.2 Marmota marmota marmota | reverse complement strand
AAAAAGCAAATGCCAAATGTCTTCTTTGATATAAGGAGAGTAACTACGAACAGAGTAGGGAGTAAGAGCATGAGAAGAAGATTAACATTAAACAGGGATGAGAGTTGGGAGGGAAAGGGAGAGAGAAGGGAAATTGCATGGAAATGGAAGGAGACCCTCAGGGTTATACAAAATTACATACAAGAGGAATTGAGGGGAAAGGAAAAAAAAAACAAGGGGGAGAAATGAATTACAATAGATGGAGTAGAGAGAGAAGAGGGGAGGGGAGGGGGATAGTAGAGGATAGGAAAGGCAGCAGAATACAACAGACACTAGTATGGCAATATGTAAATCAGTGTATGTGTAACCGATGTGATTCTGCAATCTTTATATGGGGTAAAAATGGGAGTTGATAACCCACTTGAATCAAAATGTAAAATATGATATATCAAGAACTATGGAATGTTTTGAACAACCAACAATAAAAATTATTTTAAAAAAGTACAATTTAAATATCTTTACACTTTGTCACAATTTATAAATTTTCTATAATAATTATTTCTTCAATCTGAAGATGTACAGAATTATTGCAATCTCATTCATTTAATTTTGTGCAATTGTCCAACTGATTTTAACTAATGTCAAATATTCTCTTGAAGACCTGAATTTTTTGTTTATTTACATTTTGTGTTGGGACTCAAAGCCTGGGCCTCCTGAATGCTAAGTATTACCTTATCACTGATCTTTCCCACTGGTTCTCACAAAGTGTGCTTTCCTGGATGGAGCAGGGTAGCACTTTAGTTGAAGTCAGATAAATTTCTATTATGGTTTGGATATGAGGTATCTCCCGAATTCTCATGTATGAGACAATGCAAGGAGGTTTGGAGAGGAAATGAATGGGTTATGAAAACCTTAACCCAATCATTGAATTAATCGGGGATTAACTGAGTGGTAACTTGAAGGTGGACAAGGTGTGGCTGGAGGAGGTGGGAACTGGGTGCATGGTTTTGGGGTATGTATTTTGTATCTGGAGAGTGGAATCCCTCTCTGCGCTCTGATCTTCATGTGAGCTGCTTTCCTCTACCACACTCTTCCACCAGGATATCCTGCCTCACCTTAAGCCCCAAGGAACAGGGTCTATTGTCTATGGATTGAGACCTCTGAAACCATGAGCCTCCAAATAAACTTTTTCTTCTCTAATATTGTTCTGCTCAGCTCTTTTAGTCATAGTGGTGATAAAGCTAAATAAATCACCTCTATCTTCGGCTTCCTTATTTTTCTCATCATTTTCCTTCATACCATTTTAGGAAACTATCTCAACTCTTGCAGAGTGCTTAGTGTATTCAATATGCACATGGATTCTCTTGGCAAGAGTATTGCCTTTCACTTGATTGTTACATGCTAGGTAACATGCTAGAGTCTTCTAGTTTTGCCATGGACACCTTTCTGGGGTAGTCTTTTTTGAAAAGTACCCATTCCCTTAATGTGTACAACATCACCCTTCTTGTAGATGTGCATACATGTGGCCAGAGAAGCAAATCCATGTGTTTTTTTTTTCTTTTTTAAGAGAGAGAGAGAGAGAGAGAGAGAGAGAGAGAGAGAGAGAAAGAGAGAGAAATTTTTTTTAATGTTTATTTTTTTAGTTTTCGGCAGACACAGCATCTTTGTTTTTGTATGTGGTGCTGAGGATTGAACCTGGGCTGCACACATGCCAGGCGAGCCCACTACCGCTTGAGCCACATCCCCAGCCCGCAAATCCATGTTTTGAAAAAGACTTGGAGAACATGTATTGGGTGCTTTCTTCTTTTCCTTTGTATTAGTCATTTTGGAAAATTAATGACATCTTTTCTCAAAAATTGTTAGAAGGGGACTTGTGTTATGGCTCAGGGGTAGACCACAAGCCTAGCATGTGCAAGGCACTGGGTTCGATCTTCAGTACCACATAAAAAATAAATAAATAAAATAAGATATTGTGTCCAACTATAAGTAATTTTTTTAAAAATTGTTAGAACGATTAAATACGTTTACTTGTGTGAACCTCTTTGTGCACAGTTGGTACTCAGTACATGAAGGTTTTGTTTTGTTTTGCTTCTTTTAAGCACAGGTAAAGATTATAGTTAAAAGTTAAAGCTAAATAATTAGAACAATTTACCTTCAATGAAGATCTAATTTATAGATCTGACTGCTTTAAAGGTATGAGTCAGGATGGTGACACTACTTGTGGTAAGACACTGTAAACTAAATATCAAAGTAAAGGAGCCTAAGAGTCTTAGAAATTACAGTAGGTTGGCATAAATTGAATCAGGCAATGTTCCATTTGAAGTTGTGTTTCTAAGTGTGGTTTCCACTTCAGAGAAAATCAACAGGACCCTGCAACACTATATAGAGACATCAATATGGCAAATGCTTTGTTCCTTGATAGGAATTTAACTTCCTTCTGTACCCATGATGCTTTTTTAACACCATCTTCTGTGGTTATGTTACCTTATATAACTCTATGACCTTTAGTTAAAAACTGCTTCTGAAGAAACCCATTTAATAGCAGAATAAGTAAAGCAACGGTTCCATAGAATTCATTAATATTATCATTTATCTCATCATCCAAAATCAGGTAACTCTAACCTAGTTAATGTTCAGTTGCAGGATGTATCTGAAAAAAAAAAAAAAAAAAACAACATCTCTTCAGTGCCGCAGTCTGGCTGGGCACAATCAGGAGCCACTTGTCAAAAGAAACTAACTTTAATTTTAGAACCACACATGCCAAACAAAACAGCCTCTCAGGAAAAACCCTCAGAGCCTCACGACTGCCACCAGCCGTCTTCCACAGCCTCTCTCCTCCACACAGCTTCTCTCCACCTCCCACAAT
>NW_026011690.1:0-2845 GCF_001458135.2 Marmota marmota marmota | reverse complement strand
CAGAAAAGTAGTTGTAAAAAGCCCGGAACTCATTGTCACTAGGAAAAGCTCAGAACTCAGTATTCATTACTTATCTTCTTTCTCAGATACCCAGAGTGTTGCTTGCTTTTCTCCTTCCAGGACTCATTGGCAATAGAAAATGGTAAAAGTCCAGGGCCCAGAGTTTTGGTTTCCACCTACTCCCTTCAGGACCCATTGTGGTTGGGAAGGGATGAATGTTTGCTTTTGGTGGAGATTCTGGGGATGATCACAGGAAGGGATGAAAGTTTGCTTTTTCCCTCAGGGCCCATTGTTACTGGGAGAGATTTAATGTTTGGCTAATTTTCTTTTCTGCTTCTGAGCCACGTCTTTCCATTTTCCCTGGGGGCTGTTTTGTAAGAATATTATTTTCTATAACCTTCATAGATTATTTATTATTAAAATATGTGCAATAGTTTCTCTCTTGAGCACCACACAGGACCACCTTTGAGTATCAAATGAAACAAAGTTTATGAAACTATTCTGTGAATTGTAGAGTCCTTAATAGATAAAAATTTCATAACTGATCTTGGGTTTAGTAAAACTTGGAAATCCTAGTACAAAGCAAATGAACCTTAAGACACAGACAGTTAAGCTCTTGAATATTAACTGTTTTGTCACTAAAATTTTCTGTTACAGGTGAAGGTTAGGAAATCAACATGATCAGCACGTTTGAGAGGGTACAGGTGACACAGGTTTAGCATAAGCAAAAGAACAGTTGCAGAAAAAAAAGGCGAAATAGACTTTTTGGTTTGGGGAAGTTAGAAACAGTGCTGACCACTCCACAGTGTGAATGAAAAAAGACTTGGAAGTAAGAGCATATGGTATAGATACCCAATCTTTGGTAGGAGAGATGTGAGTCATAAAAGCATGGTGGTCTGGAGGAAAAGGCTGCTATGACTTTGGAAGTGGTTAAAAACTACATAGCCTACTGCTTTGGAGAACAAGTGATGGGAAAAAAGAAGATGGAATAAGATTAGTATATGCAACCTTCTACTCCCATTCAGGTAGCTATCTGTTGTTACCAAATTGTCTATGGCTAGTGAGTTTGAATCTCCATGACCATATGTTGCACGTTTTGATTTACTTATTATGTTTTACCTATTAAAGTATACTGGAAATTTCTAGAATACATGTTATTTCACAGAGAACAGGAGGATACTTTTTAAGTATTATTTAATATTTGTAGACTAGACATATATCAAAATTTATACTTCAATTAAAAAGAATAAACATTTTATAATTTTTATAATATATTTTTTATTATAATATATTTACATTTTATTATAAAAAATACTAAAATTGTATTATAAAAATACTAAATACTTTAGTATTTTATGCAATTTAATATGATACACTAGCCCAAAACCCTCCAACTCCAGATTTGTATGTGCAACTACATACATGACATTGCTATGAATTTAAATACTTTCTCAAAATTTACATGCCACAAATCACAATTGTAAAACACATTCACCTCTAAAAATACCTACATCCTCCACATTTTTCCACCTTAGTACATGTCAGTTCCATGCTTCTACTTATTAAGACCAAACTCTTGAAATTATCATTGAATTCACTTGCTTACCTCATATTAATCTATCAACAAATTTTGTTTGTCCTATTCTCAAAATAATCAGTCACAGAAATTATTTCTCAACTACTTCAATACTTCTCAGGTACATATTTCCATCAACTTACACTTTAACTGTTGCAATAGTCTTCTAAGTTTTCTCCCTATTTCCATATTCCTCTGTGGGAAGCCATCCATGAATGAGGGTCTTCTCTCGGTATGGTATCTTCCTGCTAGGAAGAACCCTCAAGGTAGCTCCAGAGACTGGTGTAACTCCTTGGGAAGTGAACAGCTCAACTTTAACATTTTTTGGTGAAGAACATTCTATGGAAGGCCTTTGATGTTTCCTGATGTAAATAAAGCAGGCACAGGCTCAATTTTGCCATAATATAGAAGCTCTCAATCCGGCTGATGGGCTTGCCCATCCTGCCACCACTTTTGAAACTCCTTTCTGTGTCCTGTGGTTTTTTTGTTGTTCTATTTTTCCTAGCTTTTATTTTTCAGCCAGCCCATTCCACGGAGGGGAACCCCATTTCCACCACCCAAGTAGGATGTGGGCAAGATTTCCCGCCTTTCATTCATTTGTAATGCAAAAACCAAATTGTTCTTGTGATAACAAACTCCTGAACAAGCCAATTGTAACTTCAGAAAGCCCAGTGACTTCTGATTTCACTCAAAAATATCCAGAGTGTTTGAAATGGCTGATAAATTCATAATCTTTTTCATATCACAATACCTGTGTCCCCTTACCTTCTGTTGCTCTGCACATTTCTGTTCTGGTCATCAAGCATTCAAGCACATTCCTGCATCAGAACACTTGATCTTGCTGTTCCTTCTGCCTAGACGCCTCATTCCAGCTACCTAAGACTTCCTCACCTTCACCGACTTGCCTTCCAAATGCCACTCATCTGCAAAGCCTTCTTTATTTACCTACTTACATGACTAACTTCACTTCCCCATACTCCCTGTTCTTATTATATAATTTTATTTATCTCACAATACTTCTCAAGATCCAATGTTACTAATTTTTCTTTTCTTTTCTTTTTCTTTTTTTGATCTATGATCTGTTAACACCAGCAGAATTAAAGCCAAGGAGTTAAGAATGTTTGTTCTATTGTATATTCCCAGCCATTAGAACAATGGCTAGCACATTGCAAGCACACAATACATTCACTTGAATGAATTAACTCAATATGATTTCTTTCAGTGTGCATTTTACTAATGAAAAAACCTAACAGAAATAGCAGGTAAACT
>NW_026011689.1:0-2846 GCF_001458135.2 Marmota marmota marmota | reverse complement strand
AACAAATATTCACCCCCACAGCCCTGCCTGGTACATAGGACCCTCTCTTGACCAAAGGGGGCAGAAACCTACTCCCTGTAAATCACCTATGACAACTAAGGACAGGAGTCAAGTCTTATTCGCCAAAGTTCCATTTCTTGGCACTTACGATCATAAAAACAAAAGGATGGCTTGCCCTGTCCAGTGCCTTGCTTCCACCAGTTTCCAGCCCTGCTTCTCAGGAAAGTGTGATTCTCCACTGAGCTGCCCATCCTCACTCCTCCCTCCACCAGAGGCTGACTCCAAGCAGACTCCAGGGCCATTCAAAGAGCAAAGAGCTAAGAACAAGGTGTGCCAGTGAGGTTCATCTGCACTAGCCTAGCCTACCTGAGCAGGACCCACCAAGCCACAATCTTTACTGCTTACCTGGGAACACCTGCTTTGGAGCCAATGCCTGAAGACTGCAGAGAGTGCAGGAGGTTCTTGGCAGTGGCCTCTGGCTGGGCCTCAGCCAACTGCTGGATGGCTGCCTGCAGGGCCCTGCGGGAGGCTGCATCTCTAAGGGAAAGAATGAAGGGGAAAGGTGAGTGTGTGGACTTAGGCAGGGACAGGACTGCTTAAACCATGCACTGGCCTTTCTCAGAAAAAACACAATCACACTACATTCTAGAGGACACAGACGACAGGATTAGGAAATAACTAGAGAAATCCACCTCCTCCCAGAGTTTTAAAAGTAGCTGACAAGGGCAAATAAACCATTAAGAGTATAAGGGCAGGGGCTGGGGCCGTAGCACAGTGGTAGAGCACCTGCCTCGCATGTGTGAGGCGCTGGGTTCGATCCTTAGCACCACATAAAAATAAATAAAGATATTGTGTCCAACTACAACTGAAAAAATATTTTAAAAAAAAGAGTATAAGGGCAGGGCTGGGATTTTGGCTGAGTGATAAATCACTTGCCTAGCACATGTGAGGCCCTGAGTTCAATCCTCAGCACCACATATAAATAAATAAAGATATTGTATCCAACTACAACTAAAAAATAAATATTTTTTAAAAAGTTTCTCTTTAAAAAAAAAAATGGGCTGGCGATGTGGCCGAGTTCGATCCTCAGCACCACATACAAACAAAGATGTTGTGTCCGCCGAAAACTAAAAAATAAATATTAAAATTTTCTCTCTCTCTCTCTTTAAAAAAAAAAAAAAAAGAGTATAAGGGCAGCACCTACATTTATGGAACACATATTAGGGCTTCCAACCAGGCCAAGTGCTTTTGCATGCATGATGAAGGATGGCATACACACACTGAGCACTTAGGACGAGGCAGGCATGGTTCCATGCCTTTATACTACCACCACCTATATGAGTTAGACAACAGCATCATTCCCAGTCTGTAGATGAAGAGACTGAGGCACAGAGAGGTTAAGAACTTGCCCAGCAGCTAGATATGGACCCAGGTCTAACCACTACCCCATACCATCTCTCTGTATCAAGTGCTCCAGGCACTGAGCCTCTGGTTGGGATTCACCTGTATCGATGCAGAGTCAAGCAGAACAACTTGCAGAGCCCTTTCACTGCTCCCTCTGGCAGATCTGAAACCCAAGATCACACAAAAATGGATCAATAAAAGACAAAGTGAGCATTTGCTTAAGCCAAGCATTCTGCCAGCCAGGGTCTTGGCCACTGGACGCTGACACTCCCCACATGTGGGATAAAATCCTCAGGAGGAAAAAAACAAAAAAAACCCTAGGAAAATGCCTGGTACAGAAAAGCTTTAGGGAGACATTTGCTAAATGAATGAAACAAAGGAAGCACAAGTGGTTTCAAAATACTCCATGCTGGGGCTGGGATTGTGGCTTAGTGGTAAAGCGCTCGCCTAGCATGCATGAGGCACTGGGTTCGATCCTCAGCGCCACATAAATATAAAATAAAGACATTGTATCCATTTAAACCTAAAAATAAATAAATAAATACTCTATGCTCTCCATGGAGCAGAGGTCTGGGAGTTCTGGACTATTCTGCTTCTTGTTCTGGATACTGGTAACACGACATGTTAGTGTGTAATGATTCAGCAAGCTGCTTGTATCTTTCTTTATGTACATCCTAATAAACAGTTCAAAACACAGTACAATCCAGGCATGGTGGTGTGAACCTACAGTCCCAGCTACCTGAGGAGCTGAGGCACAAGGACCACAAGTTAGAGGCCAACCTGAACAATTCAGCAAGACCCTGTCTCAAAGAAAAGAAAAGTCAATAGCACAATTCTGTAATCCCAGCTACTAGGGACACTAAGTCAGGAAGATCCCGAGTTTGAGGCCAGGCTCAGCAATTTAGGGAGACCCCGTCTCAAAAAAGGGCTGGAGATGTAGCTCAGTGGTAGAGTGCCCCTGGATTCAATCCCCTGTACCTAAAGAAAAAAAGAAAGAAAGAAAGCATTGAAGTACCAGGACTAGAAAAGGAAAGAGACCTTAACTGGAGTGGTTTCTGAAAGTCTAAAGGACCTAGGGATGGCCTGTAAGTAGTCAATAGAGACGTGCAAAGAGAAGGCAGCACATGCTCAGTGCTATTAGTAACATGAGCAGATATGCAGGGCACTGAAAGGAAGGCCCGCTGTCCCCCAGCACTCATTCAGTGCTGCTCTAAGCGCTTCACACTTGTGAACTGATTTAATTCCCACAAAGAGGGCTCTATTATTAATAAGCCCTCTTTAAGGTGAAGAAAATGAGCAACATACCCAAGCTTGTTAAAGTGGTGTATAAATGGAGTAAATTGCTGTGTGTGAGCTTCTGAGAACTTTGCCTGTGTATTAATCTTTAGTGTATGAGTTTACAGCCTCCTCAGAGGTTTTTTTCTCAACATGGTTCTAGTTAT
>NW_026011688.1:0-2846 GCF_001458135.2 Marmota marmota marmota | reverse complement strand
AATAAAAAATTTAAAAAAAAAAAAGAAAAAAACTGGAAGGAAAGCAAGTTAGATCCCTATGTTGTAACATAAATAAAAATGTCAAAATAGATCAGAGAATTAAAAGTGAAAAATCAAATCTAAAGCACACACGCATACAATTAAAACATTAGAGGAAAACTGGAAGAATATCTGAGTAACTTTAGGGTTGAAAGAGACCTTTTCAAGTAAGCCTGGAAGCCCGGAAGTCACTTTGAGAAGAGAGAGAAAAAGAAAGGTGAAGCTGGCTTTGCGCTTAAATTAAAAATATTTTAGTCAAAAATATCAGAACCAAAGTCAAAGGAAAAGTTACAAACTTACACACCTGTAATCTCAGGTATTTTGGAGACTGAGGCAGGAGATTCAGAAGTTCAAGGCCAGCCTCAGCAACTTAGTGAGTCCCTGTGGGGATATAGTTCAGTGGTAGAGTGACCCTGATTTCAATCTCTAGTATCCAACAAAAAAGTATTAGCTGTATAATAGAGAAGGGAGTATTATCCTTAATACATAAAAATTTCCTCATAATTAGCCCATAGAAAAATAGTAATCAGAGAGATATGACAATTTAAATTTTTTTTTAAATAATGATAACAGTCTTGGAGAGGTGTAAAGAAACTAATATCTTCATACATTATTGGCGGTGGTGTAAACTGTTAAAACATTCTTGAAAATATATTTGGAAACATCTACAAATACTAAAAATATATACTTTTTGAATAAGAAATGTTTAAGAATTTCTTTCAGAAGTAAAACACAACAAGTACATAAGTATATGTATCCTGTACATTGTTAATAGTGGCAAAAAAAATCGAAAAAACATAAATGTTTATCAAAAGGGCTATGGTTAAATAAATGGGATACATCCAAATTATGACACATTACTAAGGTGCTAAAATGTCTTAGCCCAGTTTTTTTTTTATTTGTTTGTTTTTTTGTACTGGGGATTAAACCCAGGGGCATTTAACCACTGAACAACATCCCCAGCCCTTTTTTTAGAGACAGGGTGCTAAGCTAAGCTGAGGTGCTTAGGGCCTTGCTAAGTTGCTGAGGCTGGCTTTGAACTCCGATCCTCCTGCCTCAGCCTTCTGAGCCGTTGAGATTACAGGCATGTGTCACCGTGCCCAGACTTAGCTCAGTTTTTTTGGAGGCTAGGATTACCCCTGATATCAAAATCAGATGAAGATATGAAAAGAAAATTGCAGACCAATATATCTTGTGAATATAAATACAAAAACCTTCAACAACATACTAACAAATCAAATCTAGCAACATATTAACAAGATTATACACCATGACCAACAGGGATTTATTCCAGGAATGCAAGTTTGATTTAACATCTGAAAATAAATTAGTGTAATATATCATATTAATAGAATAAAGGACAAAAAATATGATCATCTCAATAGACACGCAAGAAAGATTTGAAAAAATCCATCATTAGTTCTTGACAAAAGCATTTAACTAGAATAGAAGGAAATTTCTTCAACCTCATGAAGGCCAACTACAAAAAACCCACAGCTAATATCCTGGTTTCAAAACCTACTGAAGTAATGAAGTCAGGATGGTACTGGCATAAGTTCAATAGATTAGAATACAGATCAATGGAACAGAATCAAGAGTCCAGAAATAAACTCTCACATTTGCAGTCAATTGATTTCAACCAGGGTGCCAAGATATTCAAGGGGAAAAATATTTAAGAAATGGTGCAAAGCCAACTGGATAGCCACATGCAAAATAATGAAGTTGGACCCTACCCTCCCATCATACATAAAAGGAAACTCCAATGAATCACACTTGGGTAAGAGCTGAAACTATAAAACACTTAGAAGAAAATACAGGAGTCAATTTGGTGACCTTGAGTTAGGCAAAGTCTTCTCAAGCATGACACCAAAGCATCAGTAACAACAACAAACGATAGGTAATTTGGGGTTCATCAATATTAAAAATTCTTATGCTTGTTAGGATACCACGATAAAAAGGAAACCAACAGAATGGGAGAAAATATTTATGCTAAGCATTTAAATATAAAAAATCTGATGACTCAATAGTTAAAAGTCAAATAACCCCAATTTTAAAATGGGCAAAGAATCCTAATAGACATTTATTCAAAAAAGATTTACAAATGGCCAACAAGCTCATGAAAAGGGCTTCAAAGATGGCCCCCAGGGAAATGCCACACAAGACTCTATTTTGCTCATTAGGAGAGCTATAATTTTTTTTAAAAAAAGTTTTTAAAATAGGTAATAACAAATGGTAAGAATATGGAGAAAGATGGAATAGCCACTTTGGAAAAGAGTTTGCCAATTCCCCAAAAGATTCTATAGAGAGTTGCTATATGACCCAACCACTCCTCTACTATGTATATATACCAAAGAAATGAAAATGAAAACATAAGCACAAGTTTTCAGTGTTCACAGTGGCAATGTTCATGTAGCCGAAAAGGTGGAAAAAATCCAGATGTCTATCAACAGATGAATGGATAAATAAAATGCAGTATGTCCATTCAATGGACTATTATTTGGTAAAAAAAAAAAAAAAAAGGAATTAAGTACTGATGCATACTAAAACATGGATGAACAAGTTAAAACATCCAGACACAAAACATCATATATGTAGCTGGGAATGGTGGTGCACGCCTGTATCCCAGTGGCTAGGGAGACTGAGACAGGAGAATTGTGATGAGTTCAAGGCCAGCCAGCCTCAGCAATTGTGAGGCACTAAGCAACTCAGTGGGACCCTGTCTCTAAATAAAATACAAAATAGGGCTGGGGATGTGGCTCAGTGGTTGAGTAACCCTGAGTTCATTCCCCAGTACCCCCCCACCCCCC
>NW_026011687.1:0-2847 GCF_001458135.2 Marmota marmota marmota | reverse complement strand
TATATATATATATATATGCGTGTGTGTGTGTGTGTGTGTGTGCGTGTGTGTGTGTGTGTGCATTTTACATACTTTAAAGCAGAAAATAAATGCTATGTTGCGTGATTATTTATAGAACAGAAATAGAAGTGCCTACAATTCTTGGAATGTTGTTATTAATTCCTCTTTTGAAATATAACGTAGATACAATCATTGGGCATTTTACTTTCTTCATGTAGATAGTGACATCCCTTCTTGTGAAAGCTTTTTGAAAAAGACATAGAATAATACTGCATTAGAAAGGGAAGAGTACATAAAAACACGATGTAAAAATAATGTTTAAAAATATAAATAGAAGAAGAAACCAATCAAAATATATTTTTGTCTATCACAGCAGTGAGTTTATTCTATAAATGCCATTGCTGACAGTATTTAGGGGTCAGTAGACAGCTTTGTTTTCATAAAAAAAATCTGTAAATTCTGAGAAAAGGAATCATTGATGTTCTTTACAAAACTGAGTATTGACACCCCAAAAATCTATGAAATGTTTAATGTCAGGAAAGATTATAAACAAATAAATATAGATACTTCAATAATTTTTAAAGACATGATCCAAACTTTTAATTTATTCCACCATGTACCAGTGTGTTTGGTCACTAGGCTCTGGGGAGTAGTAGCTGTAAAATAATTACTTTCCATCTGGTGTGCATATTTGTTATTATGCTTCAGTTAACCTTATATTTTAATCTTTCCTGTTATCCTATTTTTATTCCCATTAGATTTTTTAAAAATACTCTTTATATTTTTTTACCTCACTTTTTGTTATATAGATAAGGCATTGGATAAAGATATATTGAATGACCGATAAAAGTAAACTACCCTGTGAGATGCCATGAATAGTTTAAAGATGCATGAACCTATCCACACCCTCACCCCTGCCTAAAAACTTGCAATCCTGAGGGGAAATGAGACAAGTCTGAAGAGTAATGTAATTTCCTAAAGGCTAAAGAGAAAGAGAGTTTCAAGATTTCAGCTCAACTTTTTGCTACCGGATAAGAAGCCCAAGAAAAAAATGTCTTACAAGATATCAATGGTCTTCACATTGCCTAGACCAATCCCAACTTCACTGTGTGACAACTTCATTTAAAAAAATCTCTTAACTATATGAAGATGTAATCTTCCTTCCTGTTTTAGCTTATGAGAGGTAGATATTTTGAGCAAAGATTCTCAAAGAGGGTATAGCAATACCAAGACACAAATGCTGAAAAAGCATAAGAATTCTTTAACAATAATGAAAATTCACTTTAGATAGTGAAAATAAAATTGCAATGAGGCATAAAAACATAGTACTAATGATATTTACTAAGCACTTCAAATTTAAAAAAATTTAAAGTTAATAATATCTGTAATGAATACAGAAACAAAACTATGAAAATCAAGGGAAAAATAGTAATCGTTTAAGTTCATGTTTGCAAGTTGCTTGGAGACCTGTCATTTATTGACTATACTTAAAAAAAAAATCACTTATCCTCCGTACCTCAATTCCCTGTATGTAAGAGTTTTAGTACCTATCTAAAAAAGCTGTTGGAGAACTAAATGGTATGTTATATTTTAAAGTATTTCATAAAATATTTGAAATTGTATAAAGTATCACAATTTATGATTCTAATATATTATGCTTTGGGGTATTATGAAACTTGTCACTGTACATTTTACTGAGGATTCAATAATAAATACTGTTGCTTTTACTTCATTAAATGATTTGTCTAAAGTTAGGAAAGAGTTTTTGTAATATGTTATTAGAAGTACAAAAGGAAAACACTATAATCTACCGTTGGGGCTGGAATTGATCAAAATTCATGCATATATTTTCTAGGTCTTAGGTTCATACTATAAAAAATTTCTTTCAAATTATAATGGTTTTTTACTATGTTGAGAAGGTAATAAATATTATAATTTTTTTAACAAATCAGAGTTGAATAATGTGAGTGCATATATAAAAATCATGGTAAAACACACCTAGTAATGAAAAAAAAAGAAATAGAATAAATTGGTTAAAATATATAATAAATGTACTTAAGTTAGATAAAAGAAGAAGAAAACATGTATAATAACCTAAAAGAAATGGCCCATAAATAAGGACTGGAACACATACAGCAACATCACTATCAATTTGCTCTGATCCACAGTATTTCAAACAAAGAAACACACAGAAATAGACTCAGATTAAACCACAAATGTGAATGAGGAAAAAGTATTTAAAGAAGTGATGTTTGTGCTTAGTGAAAAATAGCTAAAACTAGTAAAATATTGTGTAATCCAAATGCCTGAATTTCTGTGTATGGGTATTTTAACTGAAGAAATATGATATCTTCATGAAGTAAAATAAAAAATAATATGTATTGAATTAATCTTGCATACTACATACTTTACCTTTTATCCAAATAATATATACATATGTACATATATGCACACTCCCCCACATACATGGGTCGATCCACTCTGCTGTTATACAAATGTTCCTAGCACATGCATTTCATGACTTAAATATGTAGAAACATGAATGTTCTCCAAAAGATAATTTATCCAAAATTCAGGACAAGGGCTAAGTTCATGAGCACATAGACACACATATTGCCACATACACAGAGTACTAATATGAAAATTCACAGACATAGGCATTCTAAAAGTTATTAAAAGGATACAAGTAGCCAGGTGCCGTACTGGATGCCTGTAATCCCAGTGACTAGGTTTTCAGAACAGAAGGATTCCAAGTTCAAAGCCAGCCTCAGCAATTTATTGAGGCCCTAAGCATCTTAGCAAGTTCCTGTCTCAAAATAAAAAAAAAAAAAAAAAAAAAAAACGGGG
>NW_026011686.1:0-2847 GCF_001458135.2 Marmota marmota marmota | reverse complement strand
ACAAAATAAAATCAAAGTTGGAAAACTTAACCTTCCCAACCTGTAAATTTACTTCAGTGATAGCAATCAAGATATTGTGGTATTTGCATAAGTATAGACAGATAAGAAACAGTTGCAAAAGTTCAGAAATAAGCCTTTATATTTCTGGTCAATTGATTTTTGACAAGGTGAAAAGACAATTTAGGGAGGTGGTGAAGAATCATCTTTTCAACAAATGGTGTTGGGTCAACTGGACATTCACTTGCAAAAGAATGAGACTGTATGTCTATCTTATACCAAATAAGAAAATCAATTAAAAATCAGAGACTTTAATATAAAAGCTAAAACTAGGAAAAAGGTCACAAGAAAACCTAGGTATAAATTTTTATAACCTTGAATTAGGCAATGATTTCTTAGCTCTGGCACCAGAAACATAGGCAAAAACAAACAAATAGAATTTCATCAAAATTGAAAACATCTATGCTTGAAATGACACCATCAAAGAAATAGACAACCCAAAGAATGAAAAAAAGTATTGCAAATCACACTCACTTGGCCCTCTGCATCTAGGGGTTTTACATCCCAATTTCACCAACCTTAGATTGTATACTATGTAGTTAGGTATAAGATGGTCAAATTTGAATTTTTCTTTTCTTGTCATTACTCCCTAAATGATAAACTATGTCAACTACTTATATAGCACTTACATTGTGCTGGACATTATAAATAGCTAGAGATGATTTCAGGTCTATAGGGAGAATATGCATAGGTTATATAAGAATACAAAACCATTTTATTTAAGGGACTTTAGTACCTGTGAGTTTGGAATCTGAGAGAAGGTCCTAGAACCAATTCTTCCATATGAAAGGATGATTGTATTTGGTAAGAGGCTTTAATTCAGGATATATAAAGAACTCTTATAGCTCAACAAGAAAAAGAAAACCCAATTAGAAATGGGCAAAGCGTTTGACTAGACAATTCTTCAAAGAAGATATGGAAATGGCCAATAAGCACTTGAAAAAATGCTCACCATCGTCAGTTACTAGGGAAATGCAAATTCAATCCACAAAGAATGCTACTTCACATCAATTAGGATAAATAAAAAATCACAAAGGTGGGCAATCACAAGTGTCAGAGAGAAAATGGAAAAACTGAAACCCTCATACACTGCTAGAGAAATGTAAAATTATGAGTTGCTTTCGAAGTTTGATATTTCCTCAAAAAGTTAAACATGGGGCTATCACATGAACTAATGATTCCACTCCTAGATACATATTCAAGAGAATTAAAAAAAATATTTCCACACAAAAACTTGTACACTGATATTTATAGGAGATTTATTTATAGCAGCCTCTTCAAACAACCAAATAAAAATTAAAAAAAAAAAAAACAAAGAATGGATAAACATTATACTGTATATAACAACAGAATATTATTTAGCCATAAACAGAATGAAGAACTGTCCTCCATCAATATATTTGGGGGCTGGTTCCAGGATCCTTCCGGTATACCAAAATCCCTGGATGCTCAAGTCCCTTATAAAAAATGATGTAATATTTGTATAAACCTATGGACATCCTCTAGTTCACTTTAAATTAATCTCCAGATTACTAATAATACCTAAAAAATATAAATGTTATGTGAACAGTTTTTATACTGTCTCGTTTAGGGAATATGGACAAGGAAAGTCTGTAATGATACTACCAAGTAGACCAACCTACATAATACATGTCAGAAAAAAAAAATAACTTATTTTTCTACCAATATTCTTTATGTTAGGTTATTTGTGGATGGGGTATCTGTGAATGCAGAATTCATGGATAGAGAGGCTCAATTATACTGATAACCTGCTAAAATATGGATAACCTCAAATCTATTATGGTAAGAGAAGGAAGCCAGTCATAAGACATCATACATTGTTTGATTTCATTTATATGAAATGTCCAGAACAGGGAAGTACATAGAGACGGAGAGTAGAACAGTGTTTGCTGAGGAGAGGTGAAATGGAGAACCGCTGCTCCTGAGTAGGGGGTTTATTTTGGGGGTGATGAAAACATTCTGGAATCAGAGACTGGTGACAGTTCTGTCATGGTGAAGAAACTAAAACCCACTTGAATTGCACACTTTAAAATGATGCAGTTTATGATACACGAAAAATGTTTCCATAAAGCTATTTTGAAAAAGAGTATATCGAGTTACTGACTGAAAGGTTGTACATTATATTTTTGGAAGGTGATTTTTAAACAAAGGTTACCAGCCTGTGTAAAACAAAACAAAAAAAGAAAGAGTACATTTTTCTCCTCTGTAAGATAGCATAAAATGTCATACGGTGTTTTAAGTATTGCAGTGAAAAGAAGAAAATAAAAGTGATCGAACAGGGAAAAGAAATAGAATGTTAAAAGATTCTTCTTGTTACTTTAGGATCACTTTATAGTGCTGTTTTGGGAATCACCTCAGGGACTAATAAATGACACCAACTTATTATGAAATCATTTTAGTTCTTTGGTAACCAATTCTCTAAATGGATTAGCTGAAGTATATTGAATATTGTTCTATATAGAATCCCTCTGTTGTGAGGTATTAATGCAGGAAAGCTTTTAACTGTTAAAAAATCTTTTCAGATAAAAGGAGAGAGAGATCTTTATTAAATGGAAAGATAGCAATTATGATAATAGCTTAAGCTATCCTCTTTCAAAGCATCCCAAAAGTACAGAAAAATATCACATGTGAAAAGTACATAGGCTAATTGACTTAATACTGGAAGACCTATAGCTTTTATTTAGAGTTAGATAGGAAAATAGAAGGATAAAGGGTTGATTACCAGGATAATGCTTTTTTTAAAAAATTCTATAATTTTAGATGAATCTT
>NW_026011685.1:0-2847 GCF_001458135.2 Marmota marmota marmota | reverse complement strand
TCTAATGCCATCCATTTCCCTGTAAATTCTATGATTTTGTCATTTTTAAATGCAGAGTAATAATTTTTTTTTTTAAAGACAGGATTTCACAAATTTGCTGAGACTGTCCTTGGACTTTCAATCCCTGTGCCTCAGCCTCCTGAGTTGCTGCGATTACAGTCATGAGCCATCAGCTTGATGTTTTCTGAGAGGTTGTGTTTTTTTTTTTTTTTTGAGAACTTTTACTTTCCAACCTTTCCATTGAATTTGACATTTATGTGATCAAAGAATTTTTAAAGCCTTTTTTCCCCTCTTCAGTATGTTCCTTTTTAAGGTATTCTGTTCTTGTTTCATGGTGCAATATATACTTTTCTCTATCTATGGATGTAAATTGTAGTGTTTTATTCCTTGAGGTTTTTTTCTTCCTGAGTAATGTCTATTTCCTCTGAATGGTTTTCTGTTTGTTCTGGTGCCTGAATTCAGCAGTGGATGCCTTTTGTCAAGAGTTTGATGATTTGGGGCTGTCCACTCATCACATCAGGTCACTACAGGTGGTTCTGCCCTGGGTTCCTTCTAGGGTTCAGCTTTCGTTGGCATAATGAACCAGTTACCATTGATCCATTTTCTTTCTAGTTTTTAGAGCATTCTTCCTCTCAGCTTCTCTTCATTTCCTTTACCTTCAAAGGCCATTCCACATTCTTCTTTTTAACTTTCCTTCTGTTGTCACTTTAGAGAGATTTCAGGTAGGAACAAAGAAAAAACTATGTTTCAATTCATTATAATACTTCAGTTCCTTGTTGCCTTTTCAAACAATGCTATGCTCTGTTGTGGTTTGGATGAGATGTCCCCCCAAAAGCTCCACTTTAATGCAGAAATATTTAGAGGTGAAAATTATTGGATTTCGAGATATATAACCTAATCAATTCATCCTAGTTCCAGGATTACTGGGTGCAAACTATAGGCAGGTGAGGGAGGTTGGAGGAGGTGGTTCCCTGGGGGGGCATGCTCTAGAAAGGTTCCTCTTCCCTGCATCCCCCACCCCCCCTGCTACCTGGCCTCCATGAATGAAGCGGGTTTCCTGCATCACACCTTTTTGCCATGATGTCCTGCCTTGCGTTGGGCTCAGAACAATGGAGCTGGCCAACCATTGACTAAACCTCTGAAACTGAGTAAAAATAAACTTTTCCTCCTCTAAATTATTCTTGTCAGGTATTTTTGTTATAGTGATGAAAAGCTGACCCACACAGAAATTGCTGCCAGCAGTGGGGGCATTGCTGTGACTAACCTGACCTTGTAGTTCCAAAGCCTTTGAGCTGGTTTATGGGAAGGATTTGGAAAAATATGGAGATGTGTTGTGGAAAAGATGCAATGTTGTAAGTGGAGCTTAATGGGTGACTCTGATGGAAGTTCAGAAGACCACTACAGGTAGTAAAACCTGTCCTTGAGGTTTCAGAAGGAAATAAGGACTCTATTGGGAATTATAGAGGCTTTTCATGTTACATTTTGTCAAAATAACTTGATTATATTTTGCCCATGTTGTGAAACGTTGTGTGAGGATGACTCTAAATGTGAGGGACTAATTAACCTGGCAGAGGACATTTTAAGGCAGCATAGTATTCAGGTGTAGATTTTGCTGGCAATTTTTAATAAGGTTTACTGTGAGAATCAGTGGCAGAAAAGCAAAGCTGAAAGATTTTTAAAATTTGCAGTTTGACCAGAGAAGTACACATAAAACTAGGGCCCAGGAAGATGTTGTCTTAGAGATAACAGCTGCTAAAGAGATGCCAAGTACTTTGCCCAGAGACAATAGGAAAGATAAAGGTTGAGGGCATCTTGCGAATTTGCAAGACCACACTCACCATAGGCTCAAGGGTGTAGAAAGGAAAATTTCTTTAAAAATAAATTATGGGAGCACCCTGCTTTCACAGAGGGGCCTAGAAAGTTGTTTCATCATACTCAACAACCCGGGTACTAATGGCCACTGCAGCTCTGATCCCAGGGCCCTTAGCTACTGTACAAACTAGCAGCAGATGTTAGCATTATCCATTTGTAGCTGATTCTGCAGGAATAGAGGTTGTTGGAGTTAGGGAGGAGTCATGGAGTCTTCTGCTAAGATTTCAAAGGAAGGCCTGAGAGGCCAGGTAAAGTGCAGCAGGGTTAGAGTCCCTGTTATCTGTCCCGAGAAGGTGATATGTGAAACTGTGAAGAAGGTGAAGCTGGAATGGAGACCCCAGAAATTAGGAGATTCCAGTAATGAGGACTGCCACTGAGGAAAGCTGCTGACTGCAGAAACAGTCCACCTAAAAGAGAGCCCATGTGCACTACAACTGGATAAGGGCAGACGAGCAGGACTGCCCAAGCCCTCTGGAGAGCACATCCATTACCATGTGTCCCAGATGCTGTATGTGGAGTTATGGGACCTGTTTGGCTGGATCTCAGTCTTATTTTGGTTCCATCCCTTCTTTCTTTGCCTCTGTTTCTCTCTTTTGTTTTTTGTTTTTTTTTTTTTTTTTTTGAAAGAGAGAGAGAGAGAGAGAGAGAGAGAGAGAGAGAGAGAGAGAGAATTTTTAATATTTATTTTTAGTTCTTGGCGGACACAACATCTTTGTTTGTATGTGGTGCTGAGGATCGAACCCGGGCCGC
This sequence comes from Marmota marmota marmota, assembly GCF_001458135.2. Classification (NCBI taxonomy): domain Eukaryota; kingdom Metazoa; phylum Chordata; class Mammalia; order Rodentia; family Sciuridae; genus Marmota; species Marmota marmota. Next base: position 225 of record NW_026011685.1, on the reverse strand, counting down.
ACGCATGCCAGGCGAGCGCGCTACCGCTTGAGCCACATCCCCAGCCCCTGTTTCTCTCTTTTGAAATGGTGATGTTTATTCTGTGCCAATGTATATTGAATATATGGAAATTGCTTTTGATATTACAAGGACTTGCAACCAATAGTTTGCCTTAAGTCTCAGATGAGACTTTGGACTTGGACTTTGGGGCAATGCTGGAACTGTTAAGTTTATGGGGGACTCTAG
>NW_026011684.1:0-2847 GCF_001458135.2 Marmota marmota marmota | reverse complement strand
TCAGCACCCATATAAATAAATGAATAAAATAAAGGTCCATCAAGAACTAAAGATATAGTTTTTTAAATTGTAAAATATTACATGATATAACATTAGTATGTACAACATGTGGTTTCATTTATCAATTAGCATACATTTAAAAATAAAACTGAAAATGAATTTTAAGGAATTACCCTTTAATTTCCAATAACTATTTCCTTTTCTTCTTCATTTCATTCATGTAACAAAAATTTAGTGCTACCTATGAGTCAAGCATATTTCTGTGTGTTTAAGATATAGCAGTGAAGAGAAATTATCCCATGCACACATATAGCTTACATTTTTAGCAGAGGAACTGATTATATTCAAAGTATACATTATGAAAGTGTTAACTGCTAAGAAGAAAAGTAAGGTAGGGTAACAACAATAATATGTCTATACTTATAGAATATCTATATTATAGTACAAATGTGGGTCATGTTTGCAATTCAATTTTCAACTAAAATACATTTGCTTCAATTGATTTCTCCTTATCTACTTAATGCAGTTGTTGCTGCCTGTGAATAAGACATGATGTGCTTGGATTTCATAAATGTTTAGATTGTTTATATGTTACATATTTCTCACCTGTAGCCCTTTCTTACAAAGTAACACATTTTTTTTTCAGAATTATGAAAGCATTTAGGCAGTGAATTCATTGCCTGCCATGCAATTACAAATTTTAACCTTATAATATATTTACAAATAAATTGTACATTCTATATTATAAAGAAATTCATTCTTTTTGTTTATTGATGTTTAACCTGCTTTAAGGCAGATTTGTTAATTCTCTCTTGTTGTGCATGTGTTTCCCCTGCTCATTATGGAAACTTTTAGGAGAAAAAGGGACAGATACAAAGCATTTTTTATATCCAGGATTTTTACACACTAAAATAAATAAATAAACTATGAGACAAGGAAGTCTGACCAATGGTGTGGCCTGCTCTGTGCTATATGTTAATGGGTAGAATGGGAAGTTAGCATCCTTCAAGGTTCTAACAGAATATCCAAGAATAAGTAGGTCCCGAAAGTTTTACTTTTTGGTTTGAGAAGAATAATATGGGTAGATCTTAGAAGTTACAAAAAGGCCAATTATGGCAGATGACAAGGAAGGTATGAAAGATATATATGAAGTTAGACTAGGGATAGTGCTTAATTTAAAAAATATAAAGTAGTGTCATATGCATAGAGAAATTTAATTTCAAATATCCTGTTTTCTTGGGGCTATTATCTTTTCCTAGTGCATTATAGTTATACATAATAGTGGGGTTCATTTTGAAATATTTATTAACGCATAAAGTATAGTTTGTCCCATTTCAATCCCCAGTACTTACCTTTTCCTTCCCATTATCCCCAACTTATCCACTTCTTCAAAGTAAAAAATGTTTGGTTTTTCCTGAAATGTTTTCAGAGACTTTCTTAGGGAACATTCCATAAACATTGGTATTTAAAAGATGATTAAAAATTGAAACTACAGAGAATAGAGCAACAATGTTGCAATCATTTTTTCAATTAAAAAAGAGATTCTTAACCTTTAGCACACATGAGCATTGGGATACCACAAAGTGTTTGTTTATTACATGTTTTGTGTCCTGTCAACGGTGTTTTTGATTCCATAGGTCTGGGAAGTCCTGAGAATTTTCATTTCTAACAAGTTCCTAGGTAACCCTTATGTCATTTGTGGATAAGCCTTTGGAAACTGAAACTATGAGTCTTTGGCTGTAGTTTTAGAGCCACATTATATTAAAACCTAACAAAGGTAATCTAAATTTGTCACGATTTAAAAATGGATTTTAAATTGCATCTGTTACATTTATATTTGATGTAGCAAGAGTAAAATGCGATAATATTGGCTTTTAATCTATAAAAGTAAAGAACAGAGTATGTCCACAACATTTTCCACCATATTTCACCCACACACTTTCTAGATTCTACAAAAAGTATGCTAATGGCTATTATAAACCAGGTTTTCAATGTTTTCAACTAAGTTTTTCAACCAAAAAAATAAAAAAAAGTATTGGACAAAATAAATAATCATTCATTAATGTTTCTTGTTCATATAATACATTTTACTGAATACCTTATATATTAAACCCATTTATAGTTGCCAACTTATGTCTCTTCTCCTACAATGACCACAAATGGAATCCTTATTTTTTTATCACAGTGACAATCAAAATATAAAACGATGCATATGAAAATCACCATCAAGAAGGAGGTTGGTTGGGCCATGTGGAACAGTTTTAATAAAACATAATTGGAAGTGAGATGAAATTCTAGTGGAGTTTTGATTTACATTTCTCTACTTGCTTGAGATGTTGAACACTTTTTCATATATTTGTTGATCAATTGTATTTCTTCTTCTGTGAAGTGTCTATTCAGTTTCTTAGCTCATTTATTAATTGGGTTAATTTTTTTTGGTGTTAAGTTTTTTGAGTTCTTTATATCTTAGGGATTAATCCTTTATCAGAGGTGCATGTGGTAAAGATTTTCTCCCAATCTGTAGGTTCTCTTCTCATGTTATTGATTGTTTCCTTTACTGAAAAGAAGATTTTAATTTGAATCCATCCAATGTATTGATTCTTGATTTTACTTCTTGCACTTTAGGAGTCTTGTTCAGGAAGTCAGAAAACTTGAAATGGAGCCAATATTTGACCCAGCTGTCCCACTCCTCGGTTTATACCCAAAGGCCTTATAATCAGCATACTACAGTAATATACCACGTCAATGTTAATAGCATCTCCATTCACAATAGCTAAACTATGAAACCACCCTAGGTGTCCTTCAATAGATGAGTGGATAAATTATATATATATATATATATATATA
>NW_026011683.1:0-2847 GCF_001458135.2 Marmota marmota marmota | reverse complement strand
TCAGATAACCTCACAGAGGTGAAAGCTGGCTGAGAAATTAAAAGTCTGAAATAATTTATAAAGAATAAAAGACATAGGAAAATGGTTTCATAGAGGAGGCCTGCTGGGAGGATTGGACCTGATGGGTCAGATCTCCAACAAAAAGTGAGGCTCAGTGTGCTTTATTTATAGGGAGCAGATCAAAGGGATTTATTGTGAGGAAGAGTTCTTCAGGGTAAAGGAGAAGCCAGACACTGTGGGAAAGTTGGCCTGATGGGAGCCTTATCACAGTCCTGGTAATTCTTCCTCCTGCAGGCAGCTGGTGCCCCAGGGCTACTTAAGTGATTGTCTCTCTTTCCAAAGCCAGGGAGTTGCTTTGGAACCTATTTATTGGCTGTCTGAACCAACAAATTCTGTGGCATCACAGAATTCTCTTTGAGCAGGTTGTTGCCAGCGAAGTGGTGTCAAAGCAGTGAGATGACACTGAGGGTTCTCCAAGGGGCACACCTCTGCTTAGAGATGGCTTAGACAAGCCCACAATTCATTAGTGGCGCCCAACATCACCACATTGCAAGACCTGGAAAAAAGTTTCAGGGGACTCAAATAATGTCCTGGGAGCTATCATCTATAGATGTGAGAAGCTTTTCCTCAACACCTGTCAAAACAACGTTGAATGACTCAGAACCTGGAGACCTTATATTCTGAATGAAATATCAGAATTATAGAGAGCTTTCACTGAAGAAGCACATAAAAAAGGCAGATTAGCATGATTTAACCTACATTCCTTTGTTCTTCATTTCCATAGCTACCTTCTTTCCATGTGGGTTGAAGACTGCCTTGAATTCTGTTAACCATAAAAGTAATTCTTTTTCTTAATATTGCTTTTAATGGCTGTTGATACGTTCTTTTGTATGAATCCACAACTTGAGTACTAATTAATGCAAAATTTTTTGTTGTATTTATACATATTTATTGAGAACCACGAACTTCCTCTAAAACTACTTTTTTTTTGTAATGAATCAGTTGATTTCCCAGTTAATTAAATTTAACCTATACATGATCTTATAGATGGCAAATACCATAACAGGCCAGCTTTCCAGTAACCTAAACGTTTTATCACAGGATAGGATGAAAACTAGATCATTTCATTCAGTTAAGTATGTATTGAGGACCTTACACGGGAACTAGCTTTTGTAAAAGAACATTTAAGAAATAGAAATCAGAAAAGAGAGAACAGATGGTACATGCTTGGAACCTGTCTCATTTTTAAAGATCTTACAAGTTAAGACTTAACTTCTTTTTTGCTTTAGATCTACCTAAAGATCTTACCTTTGCTTACTTGAATTGTCAAACACTGGAATATTCTGAAAAAGTAGTACATAACATCACAATATAATTTAACAATTCTCTTTGAGGTGCTTTTGTAAGCATAGATCATTTTATGGTGGCAGATGCCTAATACTAGATTTGTGGCACAATAGACAACTGGTCACTATTGTTAACTGGTACAAATTTGATAAACCAACTTCATCTTGTAAGGCATTTCTGACACCACCAAGGTCCTATTTGTGTTACCAATTAATACGCTTTTTTAAAAAAAGTATAAATTACTTAATTCAGGAAGTAAAAAAAAATAATGGGTCTCTATTTAAGAACCAACATCCTAACCATTCAAGCTTTTGACTAATGCTTTATAAAAGGCCCATAAAACAGGATGAATTTCATTGTGCAACAGTTTGGAGAAGATCAGTGTGACCCAGACCATAGACACCTTCATCTAGGACACTCAAGAAGTTGAACAAGCAGTAGTTCATGGGAGAACCACTTTAGATATAATTTTTTGCCTTTCAAGGGAACAGCATGTTGTGCTTTCAGTCCTGCAATGTTCATTGGGATTTTACTTCTACAAAAAAGATCTGAAAATCAAAATGAAAGGAATTTTTAAAAATTAGAACAAAATATGTTCCCAAATCTGTTTCCATGGGATTTTCAGATTGTGGATGGAATCTTTTCTCCTAGTTTACATCAGGCATTCCTGGAATCTGGGATGGGCTACAAATTTAGATAATATTCTTCTTGATATCTTTCTATATTGATACTTTCAGATCTTGATGTTAGTAATTTTTGGTTTTGTCTGGCAGTGGGGCATCATGTTCGGTAATCACATACACATACTGAAAGCCTGTTACATGTGGAGATTTGAACAACCACACCAGGAAGCTTGAGGTAAGAGTGTAACACCTCATGTGGTAATGGTAATGATCTGGATTATTTATGATTCTACATATTAATAGTAAATCATTTAGCTCAGCTTCCAGAATGAGCACAAGGAAAGACACTAATACCTGAATCCATCTGAGGCCAGAGATCTTCCTGTGCACATTAATTTAACTTTGATTTTCTACTGTATCAACATGGTTTCATCATTACTGGAAAGTATTGCCTGGGATTTTTAAATGTTGAGAACGATTTCACTTTCCATTCCAGAATTCTGCCTTCTCCCTCAAAATTAACATCAAACCGTTCAATGCTGAAAAGAATGTCATTGAACAAATGTTCTAATTCTAAAACACTACATTATGATCCACATATAACCAAGTCTGTAAATTGAAAGATTCAACATAGACTCCAAATATAAACATCCCAATTTTATTCTCCTTCTTTCTCAGATTAATGTGTTCCAAAAACTTGACAAATCCTGCAAAATTACTATGTATTAATTTTTTTTTAAATATGAGATGTATACTTCTTTAGATAAATAAGAATAAACTCAGTGTTTTCCTATCATCTGGTTATTCTAGATGTTTTTTACATGATGGTAATGACATATCACAATCAAAACATTCTTCATTTTTGCTTATTTATGAT
>NW_026011682.1:0-2847 GCF_001458135.2 Marmota marmota marmota | reverse complement strand
CCCTCCCTCCTCCCGCCCTGCCCCTCCCCGCTTCTCTTCCGTCTGTTTATTTATAATTTATTTATCCTTTGTTTCAACCTTTAATAGGAAACGGCACATGCTCATATTTAGAAATCGCTTTCTTCATCTCCTTCCCACATCTGTATTTCTGAATATTGGCCTTTTCAAAAGCAAAGGATGCTCAAACATTTCAGATTTTTTTTTTTTAAAGAGTTCCACCCTCCTGCTCTGTGCTTTCTCTGCTCTCTCCTCTGTGGCCAGAAGGTCACGGTCCTCCAGGGCCACCAGGGCGTCCTCTGTGGACCTGAGGGGCCGGAGCTTTGGGTTTGTCTCTGCACCTGCAGCTGCTGTACATTTCCTGGGAGAAGCAGGATCTGGCAGGGGCCCTACGGTGGCTTTTCTGTGTGTCCAAACCCTCGAAAAGCCCAGTTCTCAGGGGTAAGTCATGGCCATGGCCCTTGCCTTCAGGCTTGGTCTCCTCGTGGCTGGAGAGTCCCCGTGCTGGGCGGCAGCCCTCCATCCTGGACCACAGGTGGCATGTTAGGTGTTTTAGAAAGGCCTTTCCAGCGAACCAGTTTTGGAACATTTGGTTTATTAAAGACTGCTGGAACAGTTTGGAACATTTGGTTTATTAAAGACCACTGGTCAGTGTAATTTCCCCTCTAACTAAGGGCAGAGCCAGCACCAGACCCCCAGCCTCACGTCTCCCGAAGCACGTGTGCTGTGTGCTCCTGCCGTGAGCCTCACCTTCCATAGGATCTGGGCATGGCAGTGCCACTCACCGAGGCCACTGAGCTTATTTTCTGTGGGCTCCAAGGTTGCATGCCCATTCCCCTAACAAATCCTCTGGTTGGAAGGGTGTGGCTGACTCACAGCCTTCCCCCTCCTGGATTCTCATGAAGCATTACTCACTGAGGATTTGCAAATGTGCAAATGTGTGCAGACACCATGGAGAGCAGTGTGGAGGTTCCTTGGAAGAATAAAAATAGAGCGACCATATGGCCCAGCAAGCCCTCTTCTGTATATATTCAAAAGAAATGAAATCAGCATGTGGAAGAGATGTCTGTACTCATGGGTTTGCTGCAACACCCTTCACAACAGCCAAGGGACAGACGGAATCTGTCTTAATGTCCTGTGGATGGATGGATGGATGGATAAGCAAATTGGCAGGTGTATTGTGGAATATTATTCAACCCTGAAAAGGAAGGAGATGCCAGCACTTGCAACAATTTGGATGAACCTAGAGGACGTTGTGCTGAATTCCATAAGACAGGCACAGAAAAATCCGGCACAACCTCACTTACATGGGCAATCTAAAAACGTGAACTTACAGAGGCTGAGAATAAACAGTGGTCACCAGGGGTGAAGGGTGAGGAATAGGTGTTGGTCAAAGCTACATGGGCATGTGTATGCCAGGTGAGTGAGACCTGGAGATCTGCACCCTAACTGCCTGTAGTGAGGAATGTGGTATTTTGCCCTTTAAATCCTGTTAAGAGGACAGCTTTCTCTGGTTAAGTATTTTTGCAAAACAAAGCAAAGCACACAGGGGAGCCCAAGGGACTGGCAGGAGGCTGTGAGGGGGGCCAGGGTGTTCCAGATGTGTGCAGTGGCCAGCCCACATCAGATAAGAGCAATTATTTGCTTCAATTGTGCCTCACAGCTAGGGGGAAAGGCTGTGTTCCAGAGACTCTGCTGCACCTGGGAGGGAGTCCAGCCATGAACACAGTGCAGGTGTCTTTTCCAGGGCCAGGAGGCATCCCTTGGGCCTGAGCTCTTAAGTGGACTCAGCTGCTCAGGCCCAAGCCTTTCCACCTGCCCAGGCCCTACACAGCCTGCAGCTGTGGGAGATGTGCTGCACATGTGCACAGAGACCTCTGGCCACCTGGTGAGAGCTGGGAACAAGGCCCCGCCCTGCCCCTCAGGCCCCACCCTCAGGCCCCATAGAAGGTGCAAGGAGGGCTGGTGGCTCTCCTCTTTGCTCTGCTCAACTTGTTTTTATGGTAAGTAGATTAGTAACAAATCCCCTGTTTTTTTTTGGGGGGGGGGCGGTACTGGGGATTGAGCTCAGGGGTGCTTAACCCCTGAGCCACATCCCCGGACCTTTTTACTTTTTTATTTTGAGACAGGGTCTTGCTAAGTTGCTTAGGGCCTCCCTAAATTGCTGAGGCTCACTTTGATATTGTGATCCTGCCTCAGCCTCCTGAGTCTCTGTGACTATAGCATGACTCTCTTTCTCATGAAGAGGGCTCGAAAGTTGATTGTGGTGGTTTCCTTTTCATTTGTATCTTCTCTATCGAGATCTCTCTTTTTACCACAAACTCTTTTCTCCAAGACACCCCCACTGGGCATAGGCACAGATCAGAGCCTTAGGTACTTTGGGATGGTGGGGACAGCCCAGGGGGTGTTTCTGCAGAGCTGTGCTGTGAGCTCCATCCCCCTCCACACAAGGGGCAAGTGTAGGGAGGAGGATGTGACCTGCCAGGGCCACCTGCAGAGCTCCAGGTGAATCTGCCCATTAGGTGGGCGTGGCCACAGGGCGGCTGGCCTGGATTCACCCTGCAGACAGCCAGGCCTTGGTGGCCGCACAGTGGGGGGCTGCGCTGGAGGGAGAGTGGAATGAGGCATCCCACAGCTGCACCCACAGGGGACGTGTTGGCCTGGATGGGGAGCTGACTGGGCAAGAAGACCTGAGGAGTATGAGGTCCTGCTCTTCTGCAGGGACAGATGCCAAGGGAATTGGAGCAGGAAGCAGGAGAGGTGGACTTCTCTAAGCAAGGCTGTGCTGTTTGGATGGTCACTGAAATGTCCACTAGAGAGCCACCTTCACATATCCGTCAGGCCCTCCGA
>NW_026011681.1:0-2847 GCF_001458135.2 Marmota marmota marmota | reverse complement strand
CCCCCCAGCATGCCGCCCCCGCCACCCGCTGCTTCTCAGGCTGCCACCCGGCCCCCCTCCTGCACGCCTCACACGTGTGAGTAACCCTAGCCTCCACCTCTCCCACCGCCAGGGAGGGGTGGGGGCAGCGGCGTTTAACATTCTGTGCTGGGCCCTGAGCAGAGGCCCGTGGTGGGGACCTTGAGGTCCCTGGCTGGGCACCTCAGCTTTGGAGGCTCCAGTCTACCCTGTGTGACTTTGGGCAAGTTACTTCACCTCTCTGGCCTGGTTCCTACCTAGAGAGCGGAGCAGCCACACACCCTGCCTCTGGGGCCTTATGAGGGTACAGTGGGCTAGCAGGCACACTCCCAGAACACAGCTGGGCCAGGTGACCGCTGGACATGCCCAGGACAGGCCTCTCCAGGACCCGGAGCTCAGAGGAGGACATGGATGTCTCCAGGGTCACATAGCAGGCTGCCTGGGCACCAGCCCCACAGGGCGTGAGGGGTGGCAAAGAGCAGGAGTCCCAGGGCCTCACAACAGCAGGCGGGGCAGGAGCAGAGCTGCGGACCAAGCCCAGCAGGGGTCTCAAGCTCACGGCCAGGCTGGGCAGCTGGCGGGGGCTGGGCAGGAGCCAGGCTCTGGTCCAAGGCCACTGCAGCCCCTTTCAGAGTTGAGACGCACAGATGCTGGGTCCTGCCCGGGTGGAAGGAGGGAGACCCCAGGCTTGGACCCACGTGGGGGCTCAAAACCGTCTCTGTGGGTGAAGGACCCCACACCACCCTCCCCGCATTCAGCCGCCAGAGGGCATCGTGGGGGTGGCCAGCTCCAACCGAGCCCTTCCCGAGGAGCCTCAGCCGGGCCCTCCCTGCCCTGGCCCCCAGGCCCTCCAGGAGGAGGCAGGTCCTCAGGCTGGTGGCCCCGGCCCCCACAGGCTGAGAACCAGAGATTCCTCCTCTGCCCAGGGCCTAGGCCTGGGCTGCTCTGGCCCCTTCCTCCCGGGACCTGCCTCTGGGCCAAGATGGACGTGAGCCCGAGGCGCAGGGCGGGCGCTCTGGGCCCGTCTGGCTTGCTGGTGAAGGCGGGGACCGCCTGCTCCCAGGGGTGGCCTCCTGGGACATTGGGACGTGCCAGTCCAGGGTGGGGGCGTCATGGCCCACCACGCTATCCTTCGACTGTCTCCGAAGGGCCCAGCCCCTCTGCCTTCAGGGTCCTGGGCGTCACCCTCCCTCTTCCGGAACAGTCCTCCCTCTGGGCGCGCGTCTGTCCACTGAAGGGCCTCCGAGCTCTTCTCAGGTGGAGGGGGAGACTGGGGGCCTTGTGCTGCCCTGGGGACAGGAGGTGGCTCTGGGTGGCCCCTGAGCCACAGGCCATGTGACCAGTGAGGCACTGGACCCAGCAGGAGGGAGAAGCAGCCAGTGGCAGCGCAGTCCTGGCCCCAGGCTCCACCTCCCCGGCCTGCCCTCCCTGGGACCAGAGGCCCTGTCCAAAAGCAGGCAGATGTCCTGGCGGAGCCACACTCGGGATCTGTGGGACCCTCAGGTTCCTTCGGAGGCCTGTGAACAGAGGCGAGGTGCCAGGTGAGGGGGCTCAGTGCCCTGCCCTTGGTGCCAGGCCGGCTCGGGCCCCACCCGTGAGCAGGACCACACAGCGGCTGCCTTCTCTGCCGGCATTCACCCCCGGCTGGCGGGAGCATCCCTCCCAGGCTCAGGATGGCGCGGTGACTCCGATCTGTCCCCGACCCATGTGACTCCCTGACAGCCGGAGGTTAGCTGTGCCCACGCACCTGGCCGGCCAGCCCTGGCCAGGCCTCTGCAGCCAGCCAGTTTCAAGAGCCGCGAGACTGACCTTGGGCTCCACCTTGAGGGCTGTGGCTTTCCTGGGCACAAGTTGGCCTTGGAGTCAGAGCCACAGTGTGGCTGGGAGGGTGGGCAGGAGGCTGGAGGCCTGGGAAGGCCTCCCCAGGACAGGAGCCCCTGAGTGGGTCCCACTCCGCCTGTCCACGCGCCCTGGCTGGGCTCCTGCCTGCTCATGGGGCTCCCACTGGTCTCCCTGAAGCCCTGCCCGCTCACCGCCCATGGACAGTCACATGTGCCCTTTCGCTGGATGCCCAGCCTGAAGGCTGCTCTAGACCCAGGTCCATTTTCCAGACTCTATCCCTGACCCTGTCCCTGCGACACTCCTGGGCCCCAGGTGCCTCGAGGACAGTGCAGAGTGGTGTCTTCAGACTCCTTCGAGGAAGAGGGGTTTTTAAGAGTGAGGGTCCTGGTAGACTCGTGGAGGGTCCTGCCAGAGTGCCCTTCGAGGCCACCCAGCCAGCCTGGGTTCTGCAGAGGAGCCCAAGGGTGTGCACCAGCCTGGCGATGACAGAGTCCAGTCCCCACAGTGCTGCCGGCAGGCGGGGGCCGGCTGAGCGCCCCTCCTGACTGCGTGTTCTTCTTATTTTGCGTACAGATGGAGAGGACGGACCTGCGACGTCACTGGCCCACGGCCGTTTTCGTGGCTGCTTAAAGTGGTCTATGGTCTGCCTCTGTAAGTAAAATAACGAGACCCGCGGGCCTCCAGGAGGCCCTCGCCCTGCACAGCGCCGGCCCGGGGAGGCCCCCTCGAGCCACCCCGCTGCATCCTTAGAGAGGAGAGGGCAGGGCAGACGGTGGCCTGAGTCCCACGGTCACTGCTGTGCAGGAGCTGTGGCACCCGCAGCAGGGGCACGGCCACCGTGGGCTTCTTTCCTTGACAGTAGAGTAGCACTGGGAGGCACAGAGTGACCCTTGTCCATAGTGAGTCCAGCCGAGCCGCCTCCAGCTCCCGCCCCGACGCAGGGCCGCCTCGGCAGGGAGGCCACTGTGCCCGGCTCCCGACCAGGGG
>NW_026011680.1:0-2848 GCF_001458135.2 Marmota marmota marmota | reverse complement strand
AAAAAAAAAAAAAAAAAAAAAAAAAAAAAAAAAAACAACTGACACTAATGTCAAAACACTTTCAGAATAAATCCCAGAGTAGACAAAAATACTATTGTGGTTTCTTTAAAAAATCAAGCAAGGTTGTACATCTTCTATGTAAAGAACACAGTGCTCATAGATGTTTTTTGCTTAGAGCTCAAACTAAAAACAGCACTGCTAGATGCTTTAATAATCTTTATTGCATCATATTTGTGAATATTATACTACATCATTGCCATCTGTGGCAATTCATAAATCACAGAGCAATAAAGCCTCCTAATAAATCTTATACTCACTCTCTTCACATTATTGACCCCTTTTATTTGCTGATGCAAGAACTCTTCCATATGTTGATGCCACATCTGTGATCTATGTATCATTATCTTTTATGTCTAATATCATTTTCTATAAATCATCACCCTTTTTCCTTGAAGATGGCCCTGCAGAATGAGTTGTTCTGTGCTTATCTGAGCATTGCTGAAAAGTTGGATATGTAGCACAGCTTATCACTCCCTTGCTACTCTGAGGAAATTTGCAGGTGATTGTTGGGAAACTTTCATGGGTTTTACCAGCCTTATGCTGTTAACTCTATGACTCTGGGGGGCCAACTCAGAAGTTGTATCCCAATCAGTGCACTGTGTCCCATGGCCTTGTGTATGTGTGTATGCTTGTGTATGCTCATCTTTAACTATGGCACTGTCCTGCTGCGTGACATTCTCCTTCCCCATAACTCCATGGTAGTTCTACTTCTATCAGTCTCCATCTGCTAACATGTTAATCATGAAGGATTTATTTGACACTCATAATGTCTCAAAGTGATTTAGTTGTTTTTTAAATGTTTAATACAAAGGATTGTGCTGCAGTGAAAACAATTTAAGGATGATTTAACAGTGAACTTGAGAGGTTGGTTTAAGAGGTTAAAGTCAGGAATACACTAGTTCTTCAAAACATCCAGGTTGGAGCTCCTGCAGAAAAGCCTATCTGCAGTTTGTGTTATATTTCTTTTGCCTGCCAACCTCTCCAAGTATGTGCAGTTTTGACAGTATCTGTTGCCTTGCTTACCAGGTGACAGAGCATTGCTGTGAAGAAAGGCATTTGGATAACTTTCAACTTTCATTCACCATTGCAGATTTATAATTTCAAACAGAAATCCATGGTTGCAAATGAAAGTAGGTCAGCCCTTATATTTTACAGATTCTCAGTCTAATATATATTTCATGTTATATTACTTTATTTTACTTCTTTGCAGCACTAGGGATTAAAAACAGAGCCTTGCACATGTTAGGCAAGTGATTTTCCATTCATATACATCCCTTTTTACTTTTTGTTTTGAGACAGGGCCCCCTAAGTTGCCCAGGCTGGCTTCAAACTGCCTCCATTTCTCAAGGAGCTGGGATTAAAAGTGTACACTACCATGCCTGACTGACATGATGTCACTTTAAATTATCAGGGTCCATATACTACTCAAAAATCACAAAATCTGTAACCCTATTTGAATAAAGCACAATTTTATCTTAAAATTTGATTTATTTTGAAACTTTACATGCTAACACAAAGCATTAATGATGAATGGGATAAATATTGAATCTTCAGCATTACATAAAAATAACTCCACAACAAATATATTTTATGTTGTTATATCATTTGACATATACTTAAAATATAACATGATTGTTTTAATCAGCTTTTTCACCACTGTGACCAAAAGACCTAACCAGAATAATTGTCAAGTAAGAAAAGTGCCGCAGTCCGGCTGCAGCAAAATAACCGGGGGGTGACGAACAACTTGTGTAGATTGATACAGCAGGAGTGGGAGCCGTTTATTGTAGGACAGGAGGGGTATATATACATTCCACACAGCTTATCTTAATTAACATAAACTAGATACAGCAGTCAACCAATAAGGAATCTCCACACTTAATGGCTCGCTGGCACCACCTCACAAACCACTCCCTCTGGCAAAATGCCAGGCGCCATCCTGACTTGTTTACAGACCCTAACAAAAAGTTTATTTAGGCCTCACGGTTTCAGAGGTTTCAGTCCATAGGAGGCCAGCCCCATTCCCCAGGGCTCAAGGTGAGGCAGGACATCATGGTGAAAGAGTGTGGCAGAAGGAAGCAGTTCACATGATGATCAGGAAGCAGAGAAAGAGACTCCACTCACCAGATACAAAATACATACCCCAAAGCCACACCCCCAATGACCTACCTCCTCCAGCTAAATCCTAACTGCCTTCAGTTTCCACTCAGTTAACCCCTATCAGGGGATTAATTCACTGATTGGGTTAAGAATCTTACAAACACAATCATTCTTTCTGACTCTTCTTGCATTATCTCACACATAAGCTTTCGGAGGACACAACACATCTAAATCATTAACAATGGTTTTATTAATATTAAATAAATATCATTTGTGGATCTGTAAAGGTTTCAAAATAAAAACAATTAACATGCTAATAATGCAAATAATATACCCCTTGCAATTAGAATAATTTGCAAGAGTGACTTCAAGTTCTGCTTAGATAAATTGAGAAAATAACTTAATCACAAAATTCTTTCAAGTATGCTCAAATAAGCTTAGTAGGATAAGAATCTGAACAGCACACACTTAACAGAAATGAAAAACAAACAATAAACAAAATAATGAAAAAAAGCTAAGATACAAAAGTGTATCTTCATTGGATGTCATAAGTTCAACATGTAAAAGAATAAGAAGGCACTAAAAGCCTCTTCTCTGAAATCTCACTTTCTTGGTAACAGAATGGGGAAATCTTATATATAAGTCTCTCTTCATGATGACTGTGGCTTTAATAGATTATATATATATA
>NW_026011679.1:0-2848 GCF_001458135.2 Marmota marmota marmota | reverse complement strand
GGCTAAGGATAGAACTAGGGCTAGGGCTAGGGCAATAGTTAGAGTTAGTGTTTAGGGTTAGGATAGGATTAAATAAAGTCTAGAATTAGCACTAGGCTTTGTGTTAGGCCTAGGTTTAGGGAAAGGGTTAGGGTTAGGTTTAAGGTTATGGTTAGTTTTAGGGTACAGGATGAGGTTATAGGTAGGTTTAGTGCTAGGGCGAGGATTTGAATTAGGGTTAAGTCTTCGGTTACGGTTCAGGATAGGGTTAACCTAGATTTAGGGCTAGGGCAAATTTCAGGTATAGTGTTATGGTTAAAATAGTTTTAGGGTTACATTTATGTCTACTTCTAGTGTAAGGTTTAGGTTTAGGGTTATGGTAAGGTTTAGAGCTAAGGGTACTATTAGGGTAAGGGTCACGAATAGTGTTTTGGATAGGTTAAGGTTTAATGTTAGGGCTAAAATTAGCATTAGAGTAAGAATTAGGGTAAAGACAGTGTTAAGTTTAGGTTTCAGGTTAGGTTTAGTGTAATGGATAGGGTTAGGATTAGGGATAGGATTAGGTTTAGGCCCAGATTTAGCATTAGGTTTAGGGTTATGGTTAGGGTAATGAATAGGGTTAGAGATAGGGGTACGGCTAGTGTTATTGTTATGATTATTGATAGGGTTAGGCTTAGGGTTAAATCTAGAGTTACGGCTAGGGTTATAGTTACAATTAGTGATAGGGTTAGGTTTAGGTGTAAATCTAGGGATAGGGCTTGGAATAAGGCTAGGTCTTGGGTTAAGATAGGGCTAGGGTTAGGGTTACAGCTAATGTAAGTACCAGGGTTACAATTAGGGGTAATTTTAGGGTTAAGGTTAGGGCTACGTCTATTGTTAGGTTTAGGTTTAGGATTAGGGTGATGTTTAGAGCTAGGGTTAGTGTTAAGTTAGAGTCAGGATCAGGGTTAGTTTTAGGGTTTGGCTTAAAACTCGAATTAGGGCTAGAGTTACGGCTAGGTGTAGGGTAGGGCTTAGTTTATGTTAAGGGTTAGGGTTAGGTGAATGGCTTGGTTTGCTAGGGTTAGTGCTGGTTTTAGGATTAGTCTTAGGGTTAGGGCTAGTGTTAGGTTTAGGTTTAGGCTAAGTTTTAGCATTAGATTTAGATTTAGGGTTAGATCTACAGTTGCTAATAGGGCTATGAATAAGGCTAGTGTTAAACCAATGGTTTGGGCTAGGACTACGGTTCCAGTAAAGTATAGGGTTAGAACTAGGGTTAGGACTAAGGTGAGAGTTATAGTTAGTCTTTGGGCTAGGGTTAGGGTTAAGGTTAGGGATAGGGGTAAATTAGGTCTAAGATTAGGGCTAAGGTTAGTGTTAGGTTTAGGCCTAGGGTTATGGTTAGGATTATAATTAAGGCTATGATTAGGGCTAGGATAAGGGCTAGAGTTTGTGTTAGGTTTAAGGCTAGAATCATGGCTAGGGCTAATATCAGGTCTAGGGTTATGCTTAGGGAAAGTTTTAGGTTTAGGTTTATGGCTAGGTCTAGTGTAATGGTTAGGTATAGGGTAAGAGTGAGGTTCACAGCTAAGGGAATTATTAGGGTCAGTATCAGTGTTAGGGTTTGTTTTAGGTTTGAGGTTAGGGTTAGGGCTCGAATTAACAATAGAGTTAGGGTTAGGGTAATGATTGAATTAGGTCTAGGGTTCAGGGTCAGTTTAGGGTAATTGATAGGTTTGGGGATAGTGATATGTTTAGGGTTAGGCCTAGGGTTAGCATTAGGGTAAGGATTATGTTTAGGGTAATTATACAGTTAGACTTAAGGTTAGGGCTAGGGTTATGGTTAGGATTAAGTCTTGAGTTAGGATTAGTGTGAGGGTTAGAAATAGGGTTAGGATAGTGTTAAATTTAGAGTAAGAGTTAGGTTCTGAGCTATGGTTAGGTCTAGGTTGAGAGTTAGGTTCAGGATTAGGTCTAGAAATGGGATTACAGTAGGTTTGGGTTAGGGTTAGGGTTAGGATTAGACCTAGGATTAGTGGTAGGGTCAGTATAAGAGACAGAGTTAGTGTTAAGGTTTTCGATAGGGTTAGATCTAGAATGATGGCAAGGGTAAGGACTGTTAATAAGGTTAGTGTTTTGGTTAGCCTAAGGATTAGGGATAGGTCTAGGGTTACCCTTAGGTTTAGGGTTTTGCTTAGGGTAAGGGATTGGTTTATAGCTAGGGTTAAGGCTATGGTTATGGTTAGAGTTAGGGTTAAATCTAGGTTTAGGGCTCATATTAGGCCTAGGTTTTTGTGTTAAGGTTACAGATAGGTTTAGGGCAATGGGGTAATGTAAGAACTAGGGTTACTATTAGGGTTAGTTTTAGTGTTATGGTAGGATTAGGTTTAGTGTTATGGTTAGGTTTAAGGTTAGGGTGATATTTATAGCTAGAGTTCTTGTTTGAATAGGAGTCATGTTAGACTTAGTTTTAGGGTTAGAGTTAGGACTCGAATTAGGGAGAGGATTACTGTTAGGGCTCAGTTTAAGGTGAGGGCAGTGTTTAGGGCTAGGGTGACTGTTAGAATATCAGTCAGGGTCAGGGTTCCTTTTAAGGTTAGGGTTAGGACTCGAATTAGGGCTAGGGTTTGTTCTAGTTGCAGTGTTAGGGTTTGGATTAAGTTAAGGTTTAGGGTTAGGTCTAATGCTCAGTTTTGTTTTAGTCCTAGGGTTAGGGCTAGAGTTAGTGTTAGGTTTAGGCTTAGGTTTAGGGTTAAATTTGCAATTAGGGTTAGATCTAGGGTCAGGGCTAGAACTAAGGATAAGACAAGGGTTATGTCTAGGGTTAGGGTTATGGTAAGGGATAGGGTTAGAAATAGGGATAGGGCTAGGGCGAGAGTTAGTCTTAGGG
>NW_026011678.1:0-16659 GCF_001458135.2 Marmota marmota marmota | reverse complement strand
AGGAAAATCAATAGTGGAACTGAATAACTAAATGGCTTATAAGTTTTGGTATTTGAATGGAAAAAAAATGTTAAGCCAGTTAAAAATTAGCAAGCAATTCAGTGAAGATAGTAATTATCTCGAAAGTTAATGAAAATAGAAAATGAGAGTGAAAATTTTGAGATCTGTCCAAATACATGAAAGATATATTTGGGAATTCTAAAATCTATCAAAAGAGAAGATTCAAATAGAGAAGAAAGAAATAGAGTGTATGAGAGATTTCATTGGAGGACAATGAGAAGACCTTCCCTTCAAGCTGAAGAAGAAATTAAATTGGAAAGTCAAGAGAGTGCTAAACACAAAGAACATAAAATGACTTTCAGTTAGAAAAAGATTTAAATGAAAGGATGTCGACGTATTAACAAATACCAAGAAAATCTTCAAAGCCCACCAGGAAGAGACAATGGCCTTTTTCCCCCAGGAAGAAACAATCAGGTTTATATCAGGATTATCAGGCATACTGAATAACAATAAGATAATAGTTGCAAATTTTAGAAAGAAAAATCCCTCAAAATATTTCATCCTTTCAGAGAAAATTCAAGCTAGAGGTCAAAATCTGGATTTTCATATATGCCTACATAAGTATTAAGCCTATCTCCCACTGAAGGTCCACTACTCCTAACAGAAGGACAGCTTCAATACACTGGAAATAGAGAGTTGCACCTGCTCCCTTTTATAAGATGGAGACAAAGGACAATTGCATCCTAAAAACTTGCTTTTTCCAAATTAAATTCTATTTCAATTCTCATGATCAAGTTCTTTTAAATGAGGAAGGATATTTATTTAAACCAGAATTTATGCTTTATAATTCTGATGACCCAAACTATTCTATTGGTCATTTTAAATTGTTTATCTGAACTAAAGCTTCATGCATGGTACTCAGCATAGACAAAGGAACAGAGAAAAGATGAGCCATTAAAAAAATACTGCCATATATAAGTATATAAGGAAGTCACTGTGTAAAGGAATGAGTGAATTGTGCCAAGGACCAACAACGCTAGTCATGAAGTCAGAGGTGTAAAAGCAGTTGTGCAGAAGAGTGTTGCATATCTGATTTATTTATTAAAGTATTTGTGTTCAATCAGAATGTATTATTCAATAGCTTTCCATCTATAACGATAAATAATTGAAATAATTTGAACTAATTAACCATAGCAGTATCTATATGAGTCAACATATAGGTAGCCTCTGCCATTAAACATTAAGAGCTGGATAAATCTCTCTCTTTGTAGAATATAAATATAAGAAGATATTAATTCCTCTGTAATATAAGACATTTTCTACAGAGAGAAACTGATTTTTCTAACAGTCTTCCTTTAAGAATTAAATGTGTAGTGTTTCAGTTGGATTGGTTATGTCGTGATTATTTCCAGAACCTGTGAAAAAAATAAACACATCAAAATTAATGAAATGAATTCATTTCAAAATTTACTGAAAATTTATTGCTTTTTGCATTATATGATTATTTTTACATTTCTAAATTAAATTAATTATATAAATTCAATATCTCATTGCAACTGTGCAGAAACTTACTGTTTTAACAAGTTCTAGTTAAAATAACATTCACAATGGCCTTCCTAAGACTTTGAAACAGCCTTTGGCAGGTTATTTAAAGTTCTTTTTATTAACCAAATTTTAAATTCAGAAAGATGAGCTGTATAAATATATAGATATACACTTCTCCACTTTTGTATATATGTTCATGCAAATTTAAACAGGCTCCTTGACTTTTTTTTTTTTCATTACAGTACCTGATTAGGGGTATCTAAATTTCATTTAGATGCTAAAACATAACATCAGCCTTAGTATATCATATCAGGCTGAACAAATCTTCATATTGTATATTACCAAGCCAATCCAACTATATAATTAAAACATCATCAACTCTGTTTAGCACCTAAGAAGAAATATTTTGTTATAATCACCAATGGTGAATGACTTAGTGAATACAAAATAAATTTTAAAAATCAAGAAATGTTGTTGAAATTGCTTTTTAAATTTTATTATGACAATTACACATATCTAAATAAAGACACAAAATTAACCTTTAATGGATATCATTGATATTTAGGCAATTTATTCAGTTCTATAGCATATAATAAGTTCCTTAGAATACTCAGAAATTATAAGCCTCATAAATAAATATTTTTGGAAAGGAGGCATATTGAAATTTTATAGATCATCAGTGCATACTGATCCTAGTGAACTGTGGCTGCCTTAAAAGTGAAGGTTAGACACTGAATAAGTGACTGGAAAACTGAGTTGTGTCTGTCACGTCACTGCACATCCCCCAGGGTAAACACGACATCACTCATATGAATCACTGCTGGAAAATTAGATGTTCCTTCAATAAATCAACTGTGTATCACTTCTTTCATGAAACCAGCAAAATTAGGCCAACATAAAGAGAATCTAGATAACCAAAGGAAATTAATTCCTGAGAATGATATTATTTAACATTTTTATGAAGTAGCACAAAAGCATCTGTGGCAGATATGAGATCCAGCTTCTGAGTTTGGTTAGTGACAGCTTACAAAAGTTAATACTGAAAGTCAAAAATAAATAAAAATCCTAAGAAAATCTTCCGTCTGCAGCTAAAAACAGTATTACATTCACAAATTGCATTTCCTTTGCAGAGAAATTGTTAACAAAAGCATAAAATAGGACACAGCTTCTAGGAAAATTAGATCTAACTTATGAGGCATTCATAGAAGTGAACTGTCCAGGAAAAAAAAGCAATGTTTTGTGCTCATCACATTATGCTTGTTTCTATATGGTAAGTGGACTTTCAGTGGAGTAATGTGAAAACACAGAATAGTTTATTTTTTCTTCAAAGACATCATCATCCAAAAAGTTGCATAAGCTGGGTACCAGGAATCCATTCTTCACTCACCTGGGCACCCTGTGTCTAAGCAAACCCCGGCTCCAGGGGGACTTTCCCTGCCATATGCCTCAGTTATTTGTCTCCATTGCAAGCATCACAGTCTAATCCACCACCATCTTTCACCAAGATTAAGCAAATGCCGCATAATTGATTTTCCCAATTGCAATCATCTGCCCGATTCCAATCCATTCTCCAGAGAGTGAACTCAATGAACTTTTGAAACATAATCACATTTCTCCCCTATACAAAAGATTCCAGAACTTTTCATAAAGAAACAAATGCAAAAAATATATATATGCACATATTCAATATACACCTCGCTCACTTTGGATCTGGCCTAATTTCCCTCCTGTTTTCTGATCACATGAGTTTTATTTTAGGCACTTAAGTGCTCGTTGCTCCAACCTATCTCTATATCTACTGGAGTTCAATTCTCTATTTCTGACTAGAAAGTGGGTAAAAGTTATAATTTTCCTAGCCATTATATTTTAAATATTTAATAACTGCCATTAAATTCTTGCCTCAGAACAAATATGCATGACTTTTGTTCTAGTCAAGTGAGAAGTCTCTCTCTCTCTCTTTTTTTTTTTTTGAGGTGATAAGGATGGAACCCAGGATCACACTGTACCTCTGAGCTATTATTCCTCAGCTATTATTCCTTATTTTTGGAGGCTGGTCTTGAATTTGTGATCCTCCTGCCTCAGCCTCTAGAGTCACTGGGATTATAACTATACACCACTGCAGCTGGCTTTTTTCATTTTTTTCAAAGATGATTGTTTTATCTCACTCTTTGAGTTGGTAATACAAGTTAACTTTGCTTTTTAAAATAAAATAAAATGTGGCCAAGTTTAGGACTTTGTGTCCATTGAAATTGATCCACAATTAGTTTCCCAATAGCCCTTTCTATCTTCTTTTTCTGAGATGTGTCATAGGTAATTAGCAAGTACAGTTATTTTCACTAAACTAATATTTTTGAGTATTTACTGTTATAGACACAGAAAATGGGAACTTTCATTTACTTATGTCTTCCATTGTCTATTTAAGCAGCTATTGATGAATTGATGCATGGATATTTATGCTATACAATGGTGTATAATCCAGTGTTAATCAATTTACTGTGTGGCTTAAATTTTTCCAGGCTTAGTATTTGGGACTCTTTATTTTTGATCCTGGATTCTCTGAAAGCACTGTCATTATTTATATGTGTGTAGTTGTCTGGAGTTCTTTGTTTATTTATTGCATTGTCCTTACTTTCTGGCACTACAAGATGGTCTACACTGATCTTATTTCCACCCTCATTCCTAGTCTGCCAGTTATTAGGGGATCCCGGGTGAGACTTTGATTGGAAAATACTATTAGAAATTGATACCCAATTACTAGATGTGCTCATTGTCACAGAGACACCAGATGCTTTAGTTCCTGGCAGCTGTCAGAGCAAGGAATTATGCCTCTACACTAGCCCACGAACATTATATACATCTCTAAGTATTTCCATATGGAATCCCTTAGGAATTCAGCCTCAGACAAAATTCCATGTGTGACCTTCCAAGTTGAGCTACCATTGGCAATTCCAGACTGTTCCTGGGAGGCTTTGTGTTGGGGTGGGGGTACCGCACGCACTACAGCAGACCAGGTGCATGCCAGCACTCTGTGGTCTTCTGAAGGGAGTTGCATCCAAGGGCTCAAGTGTCTCGGGCCAGCCCTGCTCACAGGCAGAGCTGTGTCGGGAGTCCAGGTGCCTCACTAGGAGTCTTCTCCACTTTGCCTAAGTACCTCTCCACCCCTGGTCCTCGCCCCTTTTCCTCCCTGAGCTCACATGTTCCTGAAGAGGCAGGAATCTTTTCTTTGAGGCTTCTCAGAAAATATATGGTGCCTCTTCCCCTTCTGGACCCATCCATCTGACCATCCCCTAGTGCTGTTCCATGGGGGAGAAAAAAAAAAAGACAGCTCCACTATCTTTCTCTGACTTTTGCTTGGTCTAACACATTAGGTGTACAAAGGGCTCATCATTATTCTCAGCACTTCTGATTATCCCAACTGCTACCTCACTGCGGTTTGCTGACAGCAATCTGTATGTACCCAAAGCTACATGTGAGCTCATCCTGAGGTCTACAGCCCATTCTATTGCCACATGGAATATTGTAGCCTCTTTCCTGGGTTGTGTATATTGACTCCCACTCCCCAGGGAGAGAGATGCCTGTCACCATCTGCTTATACATTGCTCATTTCCAGTACATGTGCATAGCAGAATCAGAACTATCAACCTGTGCTGCTGTGGGAAGGGCTTTATTCACTAAAGTATGGTGCGCACACAGGTTCCTTTGCCTTTGTTTCACAAACCCCACTCATTGCAGTGGTTGGCTCCTTGCCACAACATCCCATTGGAAAGGTTGTTTTATACATTTTAAAGACTGGTATATCATTGTATTCCATTCTGTCTCCCATCCTGGCAATCACCAATCTCCCAAATATTCATTTTATGTGAACACATGAAGGTTCCATCTGTATAACATTTGATGAGCTTTGTTCAGGGCATTGGAACATCTACCATTATGTTATTATATGGAATTATTGAATGGCCCATCATCTCCACCTATTTACTACTATCTCTCCTGCTCCTGCACCTCTCAACGCCTGTCAAGCATTGATACATTTACCATCTCTGAAGATTTTCCTTTTATTGAATGTCATGGTTTTGGACTCTTGTAGGAAATGTAGTCTTTTCAGGGTGTTGTATTTTAGTTTAGGATTATGTATTCAAGATTTATTCATATCTTTTAGTGACTCTGAATAGCATTCTCTTTAAGGGAATACTACAGCTTGTTTTTTCATTCACCTACTGACTGGCATCTCAATATTTCCAATGTCGACAATTATGACTGAAGCTACCACATACTTGCACACACAGGGTTTTTGTGGACATGAGTTTTAAAGCAATTGGGTGAATACATAGAAGTACAATTTCTGAATCATATGAGAACACTTAAGCTTATTGTCCTCTAGTGAGCTGTTTAGTTATTATACGTCTCAATGCTGTAATTGCCATTTGATTAGCTTTACAAGTTTTCTATACCATATTGATAGTGTCCATATGATGTCTCCTTCTAATCCTTTATATATAGTTTATTTAGCTCCTTGAGCATATTTATCAGGGCTACTTTGAAGCCTGCATCTGCTAATTTTAAGATGGGCTTCTTTGAAACTACAGTCCATTGTCTGCAGCATCCTAAGCCACTCATCAGTCAGAGGTTCTGCTCAAGGTCTCTTTACACTCCCAGCCTCTCTGAGGGTTCTGTTGGAGTTTCACTTGTGTGTGTGAATCTCTGTGCTCCTTCAGTCCTGCTTCCCCGGCTCCCCCTGAGTGAGTATGCACTCATGTTCTGCACCACCTTCCCCAGGGACCCCTGGGGTTGACTGTCATCCCTGGAGGGTCTTCTTGCCTCTTTCTCCTGAATTCTCTTCATTAACCTTCTGATTGAGCCATCATTTTACTTATTGCTACTTGTGTCATGGAGCTATGAATGCTGCTGTACCTTAAATGATCCCACCAAAACTCACGTGGAAACAATCCACATGATGAGGTACTAGGAGACAGGACCAGGTGATACCTTGAAAACAGGATTGGGTCATTAGGACAAATTGACACTTTGACATATTAATGGGCTAATGGTTGTCAGGAGACTCTGTTAGAAAGGCTGGCTTTGCTCTCTCTCTTTCATGCACTCCTCTTGCCACGCGATGCCCCGAGACTCTGCAATGTGTTCCTGCCAGCTCTAAAGTGCTCAATGGATACAGCTGTCAGCATCCAAAACTGTGAGTCAAGTAAACCTTTATCCTTACAAATTATCCAATCTGAGGTATTCCATTTTAGCAACAGAAGAGGGATGAATGCAAGGGCTCTCCTGGTTACTCTTGACCAGGGCCTAATGCATTGACTTCTTCCAGCTCTGATTAAAGTGAGTCAGTTTCTTGGGCTTTGCCTCCTCTGTGGTCTCCATGCATAAGCCCTCCTTGTTCTTCACCCCACCCCTGGAATGGAGACTCCATGCCACTTCATAAGAACCAGGGGTGCAAACAGCATCCATCTGCTCTCACTGTGACACAGCTGCTGGGCCAAGGGAGACCAAATACATGTGACTACATGATGGTTCTGGGGACCCCAGTCTTGTGGCCTTGCTCTTCCCAGTGTGAAAGATCTGNGGGGGAGGTACACAGGTGGGCCCAGAGCCATAGACTTTCCTTCCACCAAGATTTTTAAAATTAATATTTGTTCATTTTTTATGCCTTAGGAAAATTTCTAGAATATTTAAATTGTTATTTTCACCTAAATAATTTTCTCCTTTAAATGATTTTTTTTTTTTGCTTGGGAGGGAGTCTGCCACAGTTCACCACTCCCTTCTGGAAGCAGATTTCAAATCCCTGTTCTCTCAGCCAGCTTATTTTGGGTTCTTGTTAGTACTTACTGATAGTGTACTAATACACTTAGTTATTTAAAAAAATCTAAATGCTTTGAGTGAGTTAAAGTTTGATGAATTTTTTGACTGTTGGGGGTATGCAAATTCAAATCAGAAACATGAAGTATTTTTATATTTAACTTGTGATACAAAGCTAAATTTTGAACACAAACATTATTTAAGTACAACTGATCGATCCAAATGATCTTTTAGGGTGATGAAAGGCAAAATTGTTATTACCATTTCATATACAAACTTTGAAAGCCTTCCTTTGTATATATTTAATGAAAATTGACATTATGTAAGTTGAAAAGAGAAATTAATATTGCATTTCAGTGAAAATTGAAATGTTAGAAGTGCTTCGCAATTCATCTCATGCCCCAGGTGCCCGGGAGAACCCTCTCTGTGCCAGCACAAGACCAACACACACTGTGCACTAAAACCATTTGCTGAATTTAATTGTCAAGGCATATTGTAGATATTTTCTGTTGGAAGCACACTGACTAAAATTTGGCCCTTGAGGGTGGACAGCTGAAATGCTTCACTGATAGAAATTTTTTGCTGATGTTTCAGTCCTATGATTAAAATTCATCCCATCACCACTATCAAAATTGCTTTTTTGGTTAACAAAGGAACCAAAGCAATGAGATATGAATTAATCTCAGGGTGCTTGAATATCCTTTTAGCAATACATATGTGTTGAGATCTCACCAAGTGCTATGCTTAATTCTCCCAACAACCTTAAGAGTTTAGTCATATTGCTTTTAACCATTTTATAGAAAAGGAAGTTAAGTTAATTGCCTGCTGTCTCCAGCTAGCAAACATTAAATCCAAGATCTGAATAAAGTAGTCTGCCTTCATAGGCAGCACATTTAAATGACATTCAGTATCAATAAAACACTTTGTTTGCAACCCACACAATCACTCAGTTTCAACACAGTGGCTCTCAATGAGTGCATGCCAGCTCTCCTAATCCCCTTGATCACAGATCCCAGAACTTTCAAGACCTTTTCTAGAACAAATGTAGTTTCATTACATTGCTTAAATATTTCTTTTTTGAAAAATAATTATGCCCATTTAAATAGAGGAGTTACTAGAATGCTGAGGTGAAAGGTGAAGGTCGGTTTTCATATTGTAAAGGAAAACTACTATTTAAGCATTATATTAAACCTTACATAAGACATTCCTGTGAATCAACATCACCTGTATCTGTGAGTGTATATTTACATGTGGTTTGTGAGAAACATGCTTACCTGCCCAACCCCCAAAATAGACTAAATGACATGAAGTTTAGCAAAAGTGAGGCTTTTACAGATGGTCCTGCAAGATCAGGTGTCCGCGTGAGCAGGTTCAAGGTCCCTTCCCTGGATCCTCATTGGCTTAGTAGCATGGGGTGTGCAATCTTTCCAAACAAGTGTCCTGGAGGTTTTACTGAGTTCTATTGGGACACCTTTTGTAGTCCCCCCCCTTTGTTCTCTTGTGACAGAAGGCTTCTTGGGGTAAGTGCGTCTTGGCACATATGAAGTTTTTCTCTGTTCCTTTAGATCACCCTTCCTTCTCACCTCCAGTTTGGCAAGAGTCTGTGAGTCACACTCTGAAGTTAACTGTGTGTAACTGTCCACTCCACTTTCCACTCTGCTTTTCTTACTTCTCAAGTAATTTTACATTTAAGCCTAAATACTGTGGATTGAAAATGGACTCCTGAACTTTGTTATTTCTCACATGTTGAATACAACTTGGTTTTGGAATACATTTAATTTTTTTTTATCCTGGGTAGTCTTGCTATTAAACTTAAGACATCATGGAAAGTGTTTTACCAACACACAGGAACATGCAAAAGTGAAACACGTTACTCTGGTTTACATATTATATTTTATACAGTTTTTCACAAATTTAAGAAGAATCAATCTTCAGTCTTTTATCTTCAGGGGATTCTATGATCCTCACAGCTTTCTAATACTCATCCTCTGAGACCCCTACAGCTAACTGGCACCTAAATTCCCTGTATTTCATGTTCCTATCATGAAAGATGAAAATCATAGCTAGAAGTTGTTAAAATGCTTGCTCATGACACTCTCTGCCCTGTACTCATAAGCAGAGGACTTTGATAAGTTACACCAAGATATTGCAACCAGAAAACATGCTTTTATAAAACAGGAGGTGCATAAACCAAGTGCTGGTTGTGTCTAAGATTTTGATTTTCTATTCATGCTATCCACAAAACTTCTTGTTCCTCTCTCTGATTTTAGTTGAAGTAGTTATTTAAGGGCTGAACTCATTTAGTTATTTGTCATCACCAGATATTTCCAATGACACATTTTTCTTTGTGCTGTTTTTGTTTGCTTGCTTTAGTTTTTAGTAATGTTCGTTGGTACTTAGGGAGGTATGAAATATAGCTAATATTTAGAGCTATTTGGACATTCTCTTAAATCAAATTGTTTGGAGAACTCTAGTAGTGATTTCCAATCAGAAACATCTATCTAGAAGATAGATGGATATAGTGACATAAGAGGAGATTTTCTTAGCAAGATTTATAACATCATGAACTCCAGGTAACTCCACTTCTTTAGATATTGGTGATCTTGTAGAATAGATGTTATAGAATGGTACTAGGCTACATTTTTTTTTATCTTGTACCTAGACTACCACAAGCAGTGATTTCATTGATCAATCTTCTAACTCATCTATGATTAGAAAGCCAATAGTCTTCTCAGAGTCCATTAACAAGGCAAAGACATAGACACAGAAATTCACAGCAGGTTAGATAACACCCTACACATGAAATGTGATAATGCAGCAGGATGACAATCTCATCAGATGGGAGTAAAAAAGGAAGTTATCAACTGAAGACTTGTCTTTTAGAATTGTAATACCATTTATACCAAAACTTTATTTGCTACCACTGAAGAGGCAAATAAAGCATTTGAGAAAAAATAAATTAATTAAATTGTGCAGCAGTAGTTGGTCTGCAGAAAATGAGATTAAAAGAATTCTTATTGTATAGATTCATCCAGAAACAAATTATAGAAAAAACTCATCCACTAAAATCCATAAAAACTGCAGTTAAACTGTAAATCCAATCAGTATCGATTAAATAGACATTTAGAATTCATATGTGTTCTAAAAAATCTGTTATCTGGTTTAAAGTAGCATTATGACTTTGGAAGAGTGAAAAAGATAAAATCAACATTGATTTTTTTTTTTTTCATAAAACTCAGTCCCTTAAAATATCTACTATAATATGACTTTTCTGTTTCTTTATGCCATGACAATTCTTAGGAAAGAAGCTACCTCATTTTAAGCACATAGTTGGTTTCATCTTTCATTTTCAACTTTCTCAACAGTTTTGCAAAGAAAAGTACAACTTTGTTAAAATATAAAATGTAACATAATTGTAGTTATTCTTCATATGCATACAATTGACACAGTGTTCAAATATTAAAATTGAATAGTAATGACTTTTAGTCAGTTATTTTAGTCTAGTAAAAATACTTTTGTCTTCATATTTTATTACTTTTTCATAACAATTAAGATTTTATTACACATTGAACACATGTCTTTATTCTCCCAATATATTTAATAAAGTATCAGAGGTGATCATAGATTTTCTAATAGAATTTTTAAAAAAATCATTACTATAGACAAACTATGTGTGTCTAGATTCAACACTGGAATTATTTTTATCCAAACATCTTACTGCACTCTATGTAACCTACAAATGCTTTCAAGGACAATAAACTAATGCATTAGTGAATTATTTTTTGGAACTATTCAATTTCCTTATGCTTTTAGTAGAATTTAAGGTTCATGGGAGGAAATCCTTATATGCTTACCTGTAAGTGACAGAAACAATGAGTATTTGCTCAAAGGACCCCCTGGTAGATTTACTGCATGTGTAATTTATGTTCACCTTTAAGCAGCACATTAATGGGTTTACCAGAAGTTGAGAGAATTTTTTTTTCTACTTTCAGAGTATTGAATCATTCACTTGCTTTTTCTGGCTAGGGTACATTTATTACATAGTAGTTAATATTTTTCATTTCTACAAACTTTTAATGTAAATGCAGAAACAAATTAATCAAAACCTAATAAACCTAAAATTTTGGAAATCCCTACTTATATGAATCTCATCTAAAACCCTGGGAGGGAATCTAACTAATGTTTTCTCAGAATCCAATATATTTGTAAAAAAAAAAAGTAAATTTTAACTTCAGTGAGGTGGGAATATTGTCTTTTTATGTCATCCAACTTGTATCTACAACATGTTTGTTATAGTCTGAGTTTGCAAAAATATATTTCAGCAGTTTTTCCACAACATCTTTGCTTACCGTCATTATTGCTAGTGGTCCTGGTTTTATAGCTCCAGGAACATTCCTGCCCAACTAAGTTGGAAGTGTATTTTGACACATTTCAAATCTTTCATTTTCTTGAATCGATAAAATAAAGATAGAAGAGGAGAAGGGATATCTGAAATTCATGTCACCAAAAGCTAATGTGAAATATTATTCTTAATTTCAAAACACATTCACATAAAAATTTTGATAGTTTGATTAAAAAACCTAAAGTTTCACATGAAATTTCCAACAAAGTTTTCAGGCAGAAACTACTTTTTCTAAACCCTCAGTTGTAGTCATCATTATAATAAATATCAACCATACTATGAATATTTTCATGCTCCTATTAAAAGTATGCCATAAAGAAGCAATGAATAATACAACCAAAAGAATATGAAAAAAACCACTGTCTCACAAGATGTGGCAAATCTTAAGTAATGTAGTATATAATCTTTACATTGCTTTACTTGAATTTGTAAAAATTTTAAATCTTTTTTACATACAGCTATTTTTTCGGATTTCCTTACAGATACCAGCATAATCTATTTTCATAATTTTTATCCCTAATTTTATTCTTGCCTCTGGACACGTAAGTTCATGTACACATCACCTGTTTTTACACACTTTCACTGTGAGTGATTCTTTAAGCAATTGGGTAAACAAAAAATATATATTTGTAAGGTATAAAAACAAATAAATGAGCGAACAAGCAAAGTACTTAGTTCTAGCCTCACTGTAATGACCTAAATCTCTGAGAGTCCATTTCTACTATGATAAAAATAGTTTTAAGAAAATTAAAAAAAAAATTCTTAAAATATATAAATCCTACATAATCAACATAGCTAAAACCTGAAAGTATTTTAGTTTGCATGCCTAAATACTATGTATTTGTTACACAAACAATCTCACCGGAATATTCATATTTTTGAATCAACACCATTGACCATGAAAAGCTAAACAGAAATATTTTCTGTTCAATTTTTTTTTGGTAGTGAAGACTGAACTCTGGGACACCCAACTAATAAGCTACATCCCCAGCCCTATTTTGTATTTTATTTAGAGACAGGGTCTCACTGAAGTGATCAGCACCTTGTCACGCTAATGCTGCTGATGCTGGCTTTGAACTCGCGATCCTCTTGCCTCATTCTCCAGAGCTGCTGGGGTTATAGATGTGCACCACCGTGCCCTCCAAATTTAAATTATACTCAAATTAATGTTTATCATGAGACTCTAGTTTGAACCACAGATTTCAAACATTGCACAGGATATAGTTACTGAGTGGGAAAAAGGTATGTTGGGGAGCTCCCTAGGCGGCAATGTAGACTTCTACAGACTTCATGAACTGAGACCAGAGCTCAGAGTTCAGGGGTGCTGTCACCTCTAAAGCCACAGGTCAGGATATCAGAAATTGCACAAGAGTTAAAGGGAGAGCCGGTGAGCTGCAGAGCCTCGCAGCAGAAGTCCCCCTCAGGCAGCAAGCTGAGGATTGATCCTTCATGTGGATGTGCCACCTAAAGGAAGTCAGGAGATCAAAACAAAAAACCTTTGACTGGATGAGCATCAAAACCATCAGGGTTTACAGAGGGGCCTGGAAGGATTTGTTTTCCACAGCTAGAGTGGAAAAACCTCTACCTAAGAAGCTCTTAGTGGAGGCCACAGAAAGGTCCAGCCTCACGGGTTGATTCAAATCAGGAGTAAATTCTAAAAGTCCACCCAATAATATATAACAAAACATGAAAAAATAAAGAAAAAAGAAGAAAAAAAAATAAACAATGATTTAACTTGGGGAAAATAATAAGTCTATAGAAGTAGATCGACACACAGGACAGATGCAAGTATTAATATACTGGAACATTAAAAATAGACTTATAAGAAGGTAGAGAACAGTACAAAAATAGTAGAGAAACACAGAGGACCAATAAAGCTTGAGTTTGAATTTAAAGACATGAAAATTCCCTTTATGATGAAAAGCACTGGAGGGAATTAATGGCAGTTTAGATACCAGGAATTAAAAGATTGGTGACTTAAAATTGTAATAAGGAAAATGATCCAAAATGAAAAAAATGAGTGGCTTTTGAACTCTGAAATCACATTAAGGAGTCTAATTTATGTTTATTTTTAGGTCCAAATTAAAGGATACAAGCATAATAATATTTCAGTAAAGAATATCTAAAATTTTTCCAATTTGTATTGGAACGATAAAACCACAGGTCTAAGATGTACAATAATAAATACAGTATGTGTTAGTCAGGTTTTCATCTCTGTGATCCACACACCTGACAAGAACAACCAAGATCTAGGATAAGTTTATTTTGATTCACAGTTTCAGAGGTCCAGGTCATGGGCCACCAGCTCCATTACTCTGGGCCCAAGGTGAGGTGGAGCATCATGACTGAAGGGTTATGGAGGAAAGTTACTCAGCTCCTGGCAGTCAGAATGCATAAAAAGAGGGGGTGGAGCCCAGTGGGACAAGATGTAATCCCCAAGAGCATGCCCACAGTGACCTCGCTCCTCCAGCAATGCCCCTGTGCATAGCAACCACTCAGTGCAATGTCTTTTCAAATTATGAATCCATGAAATGGATTAACTCATTGATTAGGTTTCAGCTCTCATAATCTAATCATTTCGCTTCCTGCACAAAGACAGGAACTTTGGAGGAACACCTTGTATACAAACCATAAAATTCCACACTGGTCCCCAATAACTCATATCCACCTCACAAAATGCATGCGGTCCATCTTCAAGAGTCACTTTATTCTTAATAGTTCTAGCATTTCCCAAAACTTTAAAATCAAATTATCATCTAAAACACATGATAAGCTCTTGGATCTGAGCCCCTATAATGATCAAAAGGAAGTTTCATATGTCCAATATACAATGGCACAGTGTAAACATTCTCATTTCAAAAAGGAGGAAAAGAAACATAGAAAGAGTGGACAGGTTCAAAGCAAGATCATAACCCAGATGGGCAAATAAGTCCTGCACATCTGGCATCTGGGACACCTGGCAGTGAGATGTGATCTACTAATGACTTTGGAAGCCCCACCACTTTGGCCTTACTGTTTGTAGCCCACTTGGCCTCTCTTTTAGCCTGGCTCTATCTACAAACCATCAGCTTTCCTCAGAAGACATTTATATTGCTGGCATCTCTTAGTCTTAGTTTCCACAGGAACTTCAGCTTCTTTCACACAGTATCACATATTAATCTCTCAAGGACTGCCTACAGGAATTCTGAACAAGCTACACTTTGCCTGGCTTCCCAGACCTTACTTTGCATTCTTGGTAGAAGCCCTCCATGCCCTACTATTTCCAGCATACTCCATTTCTCTGGAGTCAGCACCATGTGGACAACACTAAGGTCTGCTGCTAGCTACAGAGTAGTTGGACCCCATTGAACCATGGCTGCAGTGACCTCTAAGTGCTTAGGTAGCTAAGTACAATCAAACAAATCTTGAGGAAACAGTTTTCTAGGCACCCCTGTGCAAGTTGGGTGTGCCTAAGGTCTTCTATATAAATTTTTATTTCTACATCTTTAGAAATAAAAATCCCGAAATGAGTATGGTCTTGGTAATTCTGAGATGTCCTCAAATCATTTTTCCTACAGTCTCTGTGCAAAGTTCTTAACAATTTCATGATAATTACAATCTCTTCAACAACCATAACTTACTTACCCCCTGTTTACATACACTTTTCCAGCCAAATTGCAAGTTTTTAAAATCATTCTGCTCTGCTTTGTACTACCATTTCTTAGAGTAAAGCTGGTTAAAGATGATAGAATATCAGTTCTACCACCTGAACACTGTGTTGCATTTAAATTTCTTCTACCAGCTTGATTAATCCATTACTTTAAATTCAGCCTCACCCAAAATCTCAGAATGTACCCTGTAGGGATCATTCCAGATTCAAACGTTAGTAGTGGCAGTGCTTCATTTAAAAAGGAAAGAATTGGAAGTATACCCTCCACTGGTCTTTTCCTACAGATAGAAATCTAGAGGTGGAGAAGCCAGGAGCCCACTGGGGTCATCCCAGCCACCAGGAGAGGCCACAACTTGACCAGGGAGGCCAGAGCAATGGAGGCATGGAGTGGAGGCCGGGTTCTGGATACACTGGATATAAGAACCAGCACAGCTGCTGACTACAGAATGGAGCATAAACAAAGAGAAGATAGCACCGGGGTGGAGCTCAGGGGCACAGCACTTGCCTGGCATGTGTGAGGCCCTGTATACCATCCCTTGCAGAACAAGAGAATTTTTTAAAAAAAATAAATATGAGACACAAGGTCAGGCCTGTGTTTCTCCTTCCTTTGTTGCACAACCAGACAATACAAAACTCTTTCAGCTTAGGATGTTATTGGTCACCACTGGGGAAAAACAGCAAAATGCAGGGAGATGTCAGAGAAATCTGCTTTGCAGCAATAACAGTCCCAGTTCCCCTGGCCTGCATTCTTGTCCCTGACAGGGGACTGTAACTTTATTTCTGTTATCCCATTAGCTGAGGATGCCTGGCCAGGGCCCAGCAGGCAGCATTTACCTGGTCCAGGGAAACTGTCAGTCTAGACCTCAGAAGAGTCCTGGTTCCCCTGTGTCACCAGATCATCCACTGGGAAGGTGCTCTTGGAAGGAAGGCTGTCTTCAGCTTCAGTTGTTACAGGGTGGGGACTGGGGAGTCTGTAGGCACCTGCCCTGGGAATGAGGGAACTGATCCCAGTAACAAATGCAGCTGCCTCCTCCCCCAACTCACATGGTTAGTTGATTGGTGAGACCAGAAATCTGCTGCTTTCCCTCTTTTCCCTCTTTTTGGGAAAAGAGGGAAAACGAAATCGTTTCTGCTTTAAGAAACTGCTGATTCCCAGTTATCTTATTTGTTAAGAAAAGGGGATTTCATTTTCCATGTACTTCTGCATTTAAATCTACATTCAGGGCCAAGGAAAAGAGTAGCTCAGATGGGG
>NW_026011677.1:0-2848 GCF_001458135.2 Marmota marmota marmota | reverse complement strand
TATATATATATACATATATTTAGGATATTGTGAAAGGGATGGTTTTCCGGATTTCTTTCTCAGTTGAAATGCTGTTGGAGCACAGAAAAGTTACTGATTTATGAGTATTGATCTTATATCTTGCTACTTTGCTAAACTCATTTTTCAGTTTTAGGAGTCTTCTAGTGAAATATTTTGGGTCTTCTAGATATAGTATCAAGTCATCAGCAAATAGTGATACTTTGACTTCTTCTTTTCCTATTTGTCTTTTCCTACATGTCTTTAATTTCCTTCTCTTGCCTGATAACTCTGGCTAGAGTTTTGAGAACTATATTGAATACAAGTAGTGAGAGTGTACATCCTTAACTTTTTACTGATTT
This sequence comes from Marmota marmota marmota, assembly GCF_001458135.2. NCBI lineage: Eukaryota > Metazoa > Chordata > Mammalia > Rodentia > Sciuridae > Marmota > Marmota marmota. The sequence goes on along the minus strand of NW_026011677.1, from coordinate 2,489 downwards.
TAGAGGAAAAGTTTTTAGTTTTTCTCCATTCAGTATGATGTTGTCTTTAGGTTTGCCATATATAGCCTCTATAATCTTGACGTAAATTTCTACTATCCCTAGTTTCTCCAGTGTTTTCAACATGAATGTTTATTTTATCAAAGACTTTTTCTGCCTCTATTAAGATGATCATGTGATTCTTGTTCTTAATTCTATTTCTGTGGCGAAATACATTTATGGATTTGTGTATGTTAAACAACCTTGCATCCTTGAGATGACGCTCACTTGGTCATGATGTATTATCTTTTTAATATATTTTTTAATGTGGTTTGCTAATATTGTATTAAGGATTTTGAATCTATGTTCATTAGAGAGATCTGTCTGTCGTTTTCTTTCCTACATGGCTTTGTCTGGTTTTGTTATCAGGCTTCGTAGGACATACTTGGGAGTGTTCATTTCAATTTCATGGAATAATTTGAGAAAGACAGGGGTTAGTTCTTCTTCAAAGTACTCCCCACCCCATATTCTTTCCTTGTGCTGCCCCTTCCCTTTGCTACCACCCCAGGCAGCCACGCTGGTGCCCCAGTTGGTGCTTCTCTAAGGTACTAGTTCTTATGTTTGTGTTTCTGATTTCTGTGACTCTATAGATCTATAGTTGATAAGTTAGTGACAAAATATACCTGGCGACTGAAACCAGGCACTCTGGTTTACAGAGATTCGACGATCCTTTGAGTATTAAGATGTGATGAGCTTATTCAATATGTCAGCCAAATGGGGCCCATGATTGAAAACAATGGTCAGTAGTAAGTACATGGTGATGAGTCTTTCTAATTAGGAGGCCTGGGTTTAGGGTTGCTTCATAGTTTAAGCTTTGGTGTCAGAGGCTCTCAGGTACAAGGTCTAGGTGTGCCATTTACTGAAATTTACCACAGGCCAGTTGCTTGGGATTCTGAGTTCCATTTTTCTCTTTTGGGGATAATAGTATTTTCCATACATGGCGATTGTGAGATGGATAGTTAATATGTGTCAAATTCCTGACACATGTTTAAAGCTCAGTGGCAAATATCTATTGTTATTTAAAATGATGGCAATATGATTTTTGGAAGCTTGTCAAAACTTCGTTGTTTTCTAACAAATGATTATGTTACTTCTCCTTTCCCCACTGTTACAACCTCTGTGTAATAAAAGGGAAATTTCAGAAATAAGTTTTTAAATTAATAGTATTATTTTAGCCCCCAAACTAATATCTAAGATAGGCTATTACTATCATTCTTATTCTATGGAAAGGAAATTTAAGCAATCACAGCTAATTTCTCAGAAACATTGAATTGTTGGGATTTCTAGTTGATTGCCAAGTGCTTTGAAATCTGCTGTTTTCCTCACAAATTTGGTGTTAAAGCTGGCAAACATGTCTATGACGCATACCCTAAACCCTGACTTTCCCTAGAACTAGTTCTTTAACGATACATGTAGTGATTTAAGTATTGCCCAACTCGTATTAAGAGAAGAAAAGCAAAGTTCAGAATATCTAATTTACCTGCAATTCCAAAATGGCAAGGCATTTAATTTGGAAAATGTGTTGAAAATGGAATAGTGAAGCAAATAACTGAGATGCCGAATTTAAGTTCTTCAGGTGTCCAGGATTAATTTTAATTCCCCTCTTTCCAATGGATTTTTTTAAACTACCATCTCGGGAGATTTATATTTGTCAGGTGAATTAGCAACTCGTGAAAAGCTCTAGAGTTTCACCAGGCATCATTAAATACAATGGACACGGCCAATTAGGATGAAATGTGCCAGACCTGTCAATAGAAGCATGCTTCACACAGAACATGTGAAATGTGGGAGATTGGGGAAAGGAAAGCTATTCTGGTCATCAGAAACATTTACTACAAAGTGGAATGATTATACCGCCCTCCTAAGTTTACCTGTTCGAGTCCTTGTTCCACTGCCCGACCTGACTTCATTTCTGCTCACCTATTTTCGTTTCCATCCTTAACAGTGAATCATCTCACCTGTAACTTTGAGTCTGGTTTCTGTGGCTGGGAGCCATTTCTCACAGAAGATTCCCACTGGGAGGTGGTGAAGGAATTGAGCAGTGGAGAGCACCATTTTCCAAAAGCCAATCACATAGAAAACACAAATCATGGTAGGACATCTTTCTCTTTTGAAAAATTAATTTTTGTTCTTTCATGTTGCAGAATAATGATACTGTGCATTTTAATTTCTCTCTACCGACTATATGTGATTCTGGTTTGTCTTGTCTTGAACCCTCCTGCTCAACTTAATATTGTGGTTCATGGAGTTTCTAAGAAGGAACATTATTTCAATAATGAATATTTTTTGTTTTGTTTTGTTTTCTTAACAGGTTGGATTGAAGGTTTAAAAAGGGAGAAAAGTTTTTCTGATAATTCCTTCTTTTTCTCAGAAATCCTGTTCAGTAGACTTGTGTTCCCTTTTTTGAGCCATCCTTTTTTTTTTTTTTTTTTTTTTTTTTTTCAAAAAAAAAA
>NW_026011676.1:0-2848 GCF_001458135.2 Marmota marmota marmota | reverse complement strand
ATGCGCAGGGCCCAGCCCCCCATACTTCTACCAGTGGCTCGGATGCAGAACCCACAAGTGCACGCACCTTTTAAAAAAGGATCGGGGGCTGGGAATGTGGCTCAGTGGCAGAGCACTTGCTCAAGATGTGCAAAGTCTTGGATTCCGGCCTCAGCTTGGCAAAGAGAAAAATCCTGCTACCTAAACTGCAGCCATCTGCAGGATTTCTTTTGCAAGGGGGTCATCTTTGTCATACAAAAGACAAAATTTTTAAAAACAACTTTCTTCTTCTTTTATCAGATTTAGTTAGTTTTGGAATACTGGGGCTGGAACCCAGCGCTTTGTCCTTGCTAGGAAGGGACATGCTCTACCCTGAGCCACACCTCTAGCCTGGGCCACATCTTTTTCTCTGTTCTTTGTTTGGGTACCAGGGATTGAACCCAGGGGCGCTTAACACTGAGCCACATCCCCAGCCCCTGTTTATATTGTAATTGAGACACGGGGTCTCAGCTGAGTTGCTTAGCGACTCGCCATTGCTGAGACTGGCTTGGAACTTGGGATCCTCCTGCCTCAGCCTCCCGAGCCGTGGGGATGACAGGTGTGTGCCACCGTGCCTGGCACCCCCAGCCCTTTTGATTTTTCATTTTGAGGCAGGGTCTCACTAAGTTGACCAAACTTCGATCTTTGTCTCTCAGCATCCACTGTGGCTGGCATTGCAGACCTGTGCCACCATGCCTGGCTGCCAATGGCCTCGTCCCCTGCCAGAAGTACAGAATCCATCTGGCTGGGCTATCTCAGTTCAGCAGGGTGCTTCTTTCGGGAGAACCAGGCACAGTCCCTCTCCAGGTCTCTTCCAGCTTTTGGAGCTGTTATCCTTCCTGGCCTTGTGACCCCCTTCCTCTCATTCCTCCAAACTCTTGCCTCCATTTCTATATCTTCACCTGACACCTCGTGTCCTAATCCAGGACGTTTAAAATATGGGTCCCACTGGGCTGCCCAGGCTGGCCTCAAACTCCCAGGCTCACGCCGCTGTCTCAGCCTCCCCGAGCAGCTGGGAGTCCAGGCACCCCCTTGCCCTCTGGGGAATCCACCCGAACCTTGCCATCGTCTGAAAATCCTTAATCACATCTGCAGAGTGTCTTTTGCCATTTAAAGTAACATGCACAAGTACCAGGCCATAAATGCAGGTATCCCTGAGGGACATTCCTCAGCCTCCTACTACTTTGTCCCTTAGTGTGGCTGCAATCACATCTGGCCCTGTGGATATATCATAATAAGTATCAAAATATCATCAGCCCCGGGTCAAGGCGGGGAAACAGATCCCACCTGAGGTCATTTAGCAGATGGGTTTGCTACAGGAAATTCACAGTAACTCAGCTCTTCTCTTGTCCTGTAAGAACACGTGCAGGGGCCGGGGTGTGGCTCAGGGGAGAGCTTGCCTAGCAGGCATGAGGCACTGGCACCACTTAAAAATAAAAACAAATAAAATAAAGTTATTGTGTCCATCTACAACTAAAAAAAGAATTTTTAAAAAAGCAGATGCAGAGGATATACAAATGAAGCAGCTCAGTAACTGCTAATAAAACTTTATTGACAACAACAACAACAACAACAACAACAACAAAAAACAAGCGATAGGCTGCGGGCGGTGGCACAGATCTGTAAACACAGCAGCTGGGGAGGCTAAGGCAGGAGGACCATGAGTTCAAAGCCAGCCTCTGCAACTTATCGAGGCCCTAAGCAACTCAGTGAGACCCTTTCTGTAAATCAAATATAAGAAAAGAGCTGAGAATGTGGCTCCGTGATAAAACACCCCGGGTTCAATCCCCAGTAAAAAAACAAACCAAGCAGCAGGCCAGAGCCGGCCCTTCAGCAGAGCGTCTGCTCCTGCAGGAATGACTGCAGAACTGGCCCTCCCGCGCCCACCATGCTTGTCATTCCGCAAGGGGGCGCTAGTTCTGAAGTACAAGCTGTTTGCACACCTGGCTGCCGGCAGAGGGAAAGGAAGAGGACTCTGGTCCCTGCTGCCATTTAAACTCCCACAGGCGCCTCTGGACTGTGAATCTGAGCCTGTGCCCAGCGGCAGGGCGGTCTGTGAGCACAGCTGGGGCTCTGTCACCTCCGCGGGTACAGCGTTGGGCAGGGCGGGGCTCAAGTCAACCCCATGGCTTCTCACCATATGTCATAATGAAGGCAGGGACTGTGTAATTGGGGGAATGCGTAATCATAGTAACCATTACGTGTAATTGCAGGATCAGGAGCAGAGCAATTATCATGCAATAAAAAAAAATGATATAATAAAATGTAATCGGGGACAGATGATCAACCGCATAATTGTTACATTCTCCAGGAAATGGAAGACGCCTTTTTTGACGTTCCCCAGCAATTTGGCTGTGGTGGCAAGTGGAGTGATGCCAGGAACAGGGTCAAGTGGGTTAGGATCAGGGGACATCACAGGGTGGGGGTTTGGGAGCAAGTGGGGGCTGGGGAAGGCCCTGAGAATGTACCAGAGTTTAGCCTGAGGTTGAATAAAGTGAGAAGCAGGAGGTAACAGTGAGAAGCAATGGATGGAGTCAGAGGTGACAAGCTACAGCCTGTGTTCTGTTATATAAGGTTTTTTTTTTAAGGTGAGTCAAGTAACAGAAATCTGCTTTTCTTTTTTTTTGTTTTGTTTTTGTTTTGCACCAGGGATTGAACTCAGGGGCCCTCGACCACTGAGCCACATCCCCAGCCCTATTCTGTATTTTATTTAGAGACAGGGTCTCACTGAGTTGCTTAGGGCCTCGCTTTTACTGAGGCTGGCTTTGAACTCATGATCCTCCTGCCTCAGCCTCTTCTCTGAAGCCGCTGGGATTACAGGCCTGGGCCA
>NW_026011675.1:0-2848 GCF_001458135.2 Marmota marmota marmota | reverse complement strand
ACTGGGGCAGCCAGGAGGCTGGGCCAGCAGAGCCGCTCACGCTCACAGCCAGGTGGGGAGCACACACCCAGCACCCTCGCCCAGGCCACAGTGTCTCGCCCGCCACACGCAGTGGCAGGACCGCAGGACAACACACAGGCTGGCACCCGCATGCTGGCACTCAGCTCCTGGTTGGGCGGCTCCCAAGGGACTCTGGCTGAGAGGCTCAGGCCAGCTCCCCGCCTGGGGCCGAGCAGGCAGCTCAGTGTCTCCCCAGTCTCGCCTTGGGGTCTCCTCTGAGGGCTGTCAGGTGCCCTCTGCTCGGGGCAGTCGGGGCCAGGCTGCGGAGGGGCAGGCCCACCAGGGCCTGGCTCAGGAAATGCCCAAATGCCAACGGTGCAGGAGTCAGGGGTAGAGGCCAGCCCGCAGCTGGACAGCCCAGCCAGTGCTGTTCTGAGCCTATGGGGGCTCACTGCCGTAGGGGCAGAGCAGCTCAGAGGCCCTTGTGCCTCCCAGCTCTGGACCCGAGGTCACCCCATGGCTGCTGCTCTGCCGGCTGGTGCAGTCCCCTGGGCCTCAGGAAGAAACCCCCAGACCCCTGGGAGACCCCCGATGGGCTGGGGAGGCTGGCGGGGAGGACCCTGGGCCCTGGGGCACTGAGGTCCCCACACTAAAGGCTCAGGTCTGGGGTGACTCAGGCCCCAGGAGGAGCTGGGCAGGCAGGACCGTCACAGGCCAGCACAGACAGCAGGGCACAGCCTGGGACACTGATGGGAGCCTGAGGTCCCAGGCCCAGGGCGGGGTTGCAGAGTGGGGGGCAGGCCTGCAGGGCCCAGAGGGCCCCCGGGGTCTGTGGAGCAGTCCAGAGCATCTGGGATGGGCAGGGGTGCAGGGAGCGTGGGCAGTGTGTGGGCCACCGAGACACCTTTGCTTTGCTCTGACAGAGCCCAGGTGCGAGGGCCCACGTGGAGCAGGGCGGCAGGTCCAGCAGGAGGCAGAGGGCAGTCAGGGGTGAGGCCGGGTCCTAAGGGGTCCTGGGAGTGGAAGGTCACTCGCCTCCAAGGGGTCAGAGAGCTGGGAGTGGCCATTGTTAGCACAGAGACTGGGCTGGACACAAACTTCACCATCAGCCCAAAGCCTTTTTTCAGAAATGGAGTCATGGTCCTGAAGGACCCCTGTCCTGGTGGAAAAGGAGCCACCCAGCCGAGGAGAGGACTGGCTTATGTAGGTCATACTGAGAGGTGACTTAATCAATGCCAGAGCACGTCTAATGGAGGGTCCGGGGTCAGCAGTCAGTGGGCCAGATGGAGGGTCCGGGTCAGCGGTCAGTATTTATCTCTTTCCCTCTGGGGTCTCACTGTGCTGTCGCTGAGGAAGGACTGGTGTTGGGAGGGGTCAGTACTCGGCCTCTTCCTAGAGCCTGCTGGTCTGGGCAGGATGGCTGCTCCCCCCAGGCTCGTCCTGCCCCAGGAGGATGTACTGGAGAGGGTCAGTGCTCTCCGGGTATGACTTCCTTTCCGCTCCCCTTTCCTGGGCCTCTCTACTTTGGGGTCTGTCATTTTCCATATCTAAAAGCCACCTGTGTCCTGCCCTCCATCATGTCCCTCATGTGCACCCGGGTCCCCCAACGTTGCGTGCCACATAAAAGGTCATCTGAGCCCTCACTGTGGGCTGGGGTCCAGGATTGGGCCTGAGCTCCGGGGCGGGGTGTGTGCTGGGGCCCCAGAGGGACAGGGTGTGGCTGAGGACAGCCCTGAGTGTGATGTGGTGTCAGGCCAGGACGGGCCCTGGAGCAGTCTTGTGTGTGTCCCCACAGTACTCAGCTGCCCCGTTTCCTCTGGAAGCTGTGCACAGGCATGGCTGAAGGGTTCCCAGGAAGGGCCACTGTCCCTGAAGCTCTAAGTTCCACTAGTGGGTCACCCGGGCCTGCCCCAAGCCAGCACCGTCCTTGGTGGGGAGAACCCAGCCTCATGCAGTGGGCAGGGTTCACGTGGCACCTCATAGACACACACAGGGACATTCCTGGGCACTCCTACTCACTGTGTCTCTGAGGGGACCCACCCACGGATCCTCAAGCGTCCCTCTCCCACGCCCTGGGTCACAGGGCACCCTGAGCGTCTTCTCAGACTTGAGCCTGCAGCATAAACCCTCTCTCGGTAGAGTTCCTGGAGCCACGGGCCTGGGATGGCGGCCACGTCTGGTGCCCCAGTGGCCTCTGGTGACCTCTGCCCCACTGTCCCAGACTTGCCCACACAGAATCACCCGGGCGCCAGGTGCCCAGATGGTGACGGGGCCTGCCAGGGAGCGCCTGGCCCCAAGGTTCTGTCTGTCCCAGGCCAGGGCATCGTTTCACAGAGGCCTGTGCAATGGGACAGACCTGACTCACATTTTACCCAGAGCTTTCTAACTCACTCTGCAGGGCACTGTCACAAAAACAGGTGCCTAGACCAAAGGCACAGAGTGCAAGAAAACCCACGCAGGTACAGTCATCTGATCCTTGACAAAGGCACCAAAAGTGGAGAAGAGAGAGCCTTTTTTAACAAAAGGTGCTGGGAAAAATGGTTATCCATAGGTACAAGAATGAAACTCGACCCCGTCTCTCACCCTGCACAAAATCAACTCAAAATGGAACAAAGGCTCAGAATTTGACCAGAAACTGTGCAACTCCTAGAAGAAAACATAGGGCCAGTACTCCCGCATATAGGCACAGGCTACGGCTTTCTCGATAGAACCCCTAAAGCTTAGGAAATAATGCCAAGGGTTAGTAGCTCGAATGACATAAAATTAAAAAGCTTCTGTGCAGCAAAGAAAACAATTAGGAACGCGAAGAGAGAACCTAGAGAATAGGAGGACCTACAGGATGGGAGGA
>NW_026011674.1:0-2848 GCF_001458135.2 Marmota marmota marmota | reverse complement strand
TTGGGGACGGACTGACTGCTTAGACGGGGTTAGTTGTCCTGCCATGTAAAAGATACTTTTATAACACCACTCAGTGAATGCATTCCTGGTGGAAAGAAATAGAGATTAATCGAAAGCTTTTTAAAATAATACATTTTCAAGTGGATGTATTAAAATTCAGAACCAAGAAGGAAACTCTATAGCCCCATGATTGACAGATTAGTTTAAAAAAATTAAAAAGGTGCAATTTAAATAGAAATTTTCACTGTGGTTTTACAGATCAATATGGAAATTCTTAGTATCTTTAAGGCTAATTTTTTTTGTATTGAATAATGATAGACTTTATCTAAATCTATAATCATGTAGAATTGACAAACTATAAACTCAGATTTATGCAACTATGTTGTTAAAATAGTCCTGAAGATACAGATTCTTATTTATTTATTTATTTGGACAGGGGAGGACAATAGAAAGCTTTGGTCTTAGTAAACTATCTTCAAACAAAAAATAGCTAAAAATAATAGGAAGCAATATGGCACAGTATACAAACAAACTCAGAATATGGCAAATGGCTTAAAACAGAAAAAATACGAAGAATTATGTAAAACATAGATAAATTATATACATTGAAACTGAAAATGTTTTTGACACAACTAAACAAATTAGAAGACATATGAAATGCATGAATGAACAGAGAAGCAATAGATAACTAATTAGAGCTAACTGTAGCAATGATATGCTTACTATATGTTACTTCAGCGAAAATCAAACTGTCAGAGAAGATAGCACTAAAGTGTTGTCATTTATTGTGGATCGCAAAATCGCAGAGAGCAATAATCCACACATTGTTTAAAAGCACAGGTGTAGTCAGAGAAGAAAGGCAGGCAGGGAAAGACACTCATTCTCATGGGGGAGAGCCCTGGTGTAGGTGAGCAGAGGGCAAGAGGCATTTCAGTTTGTATTTTAAAATGCATTTGGTCAAACGTTATTTAAAACAAATACAGAAGAAGGAGGTCAATTTTACTGTCTGGCCAGAGGAATAACTGGTTGTATTAGTCTGTAATTTTCTCTTATGACTTACAGTTATATAATAATTTTGAAATGAATATAAAAAGAAATAAAGATATGAAAAATACCTCAAAAGCTAAAGTGAACATCTCAGAGTGCTTAAATTCATGGTGATCTTATTTAATATTTTCCATTCAATGTTTATATTTTCCAAATATTTTACAATTAAGATGACAATTGTTGTAATAAGGGTTAAGGTCTTTTTAAATTTTTTTCCAACCTTGCTAGTACATTGAAAAAAAAATACAAATCAACCAATCCCCCCTCCATCTATGGCTTTAAATCATTGTCTGTCAATCAATCAATCAATCAATCAATCAACCTATCATCTATGTTGTTCATTTATCTACCTAGTATCCATAATCTATATAATATATCCATGTATCAATCTTTTTCATCTATCTATCATCTATCAGTCTATTTACTTTCCTATTATCTATCTACATCTACATATATCTACCTATCCACATCTATGCCTATCATCTGCTAACCTCTCTCTAATCTACCTATTAGTCTATCCATCTCTGTATACATCCATTTATCTATCATCTCTATCTATCTACATGTCTACCCACATCTATCATCTACATCTATCATCTGTCTGTCTTGTATCTTTCTGTCTCTAGTCTACCCATCAGTCTATTCATCTATCTATACATCCATTTATCTAGCAACTCTATATCCACCTGTCTTCTCTAAAGCCAACTGCACAGGCATGGTTATAATTTAAAGCATAAAAGTGTGTTTCCCCAGTATTAGTGTTTGTTTTTATCGGAGAGAATTTGCTATTCATTTTCCCATTTCCACATCACCATAGGTCATTCTGACTTTTAATGTTCTCTAGAGAAAATTGTCTTTTGAATTGGAAGCAGAGATTAATTGCTCATATATTAAGAAAAGCATTTACTTCCAATCCAGTCTCTTGCAAGGCTGAAAGGCAGGCACTATGCTCTCCTGTGTGAGTGAAAACACCCTCTCCAGTAACGAGGTACTGAAGTTCTTAGTTATTTAGACACAGATACAAAGGACTGTTTACCTCTTCCTAGCAACACAATTTTATTTCAGTCTTCTTTAAGGAATCATATGAACATAAGTGGACATGTTGTAAGCATCCATAGAGTGCTTTGAATGAATGTATCCAAAACAGAATGCTTGCAGGTAACCTAGAGCAACTACTTTGGAAATTGAGGGCAACACACTGATCAGAGGCCTCATTGGTCAATCAACAGATTGCAAAGGACGCCTATCACCTGTTCACTCCATTGTGAGCTGCTCACCTCGGACCGAGAGAAATGTCTGCTTCGGATAAGTCTGAACTTTAAAAATGCCTGGTTCACTCAGAGAAGGTTGTCAACCTCAAGTTTATGGGGAAAAAACGGGAAAGACAGATGATGGAAAATGGCTGAGCTCTGACTCTGAAATGGGCTGCTATTCAGCAGATCATAGAGCTGAACTCTGGAAGTCGGGTAATAATCACCATTCTCCGCGGAGGTCAGATGCTGATGAGTTGGTGTCTCCTTACTAGGGATCTCCGGCTTCGCTCAGCTGTGAAATGATCACTGATGCTCTTGGCTTGAGGCTCTTCCTTTGGTCTCCACAAACTCGGATCATCATCTCCCCAGAGTTACCTGGTGCTCCACCCCCTGCCTCCCCTGGGTCACTTCACTCACTGAGTCCTTTAATTGCCGCAGTCCGGCTGCAGCAAAATAACCGGGGGGTGACGAACAACTTGTGTAGATTGATACAGCAGGAGTGGAAGCCGTTTATTGCAGGACAGGAGCAGTATTTATACATTCCACAC
>NW_026011673.1:0-2849 GCF_001458135.2 Marmota marmota marmota | reverse complement strand
GTCAAATGGTGGCTCCATTCCCAGCTTTCCAAGAAATCTCCATACTGCTTTCCAAATTGGCTGCACCAATCTGCAGTCCCACCAGCAATGTACAAGTGTACCCTTTTCCCCACATCCTCACCAACACTTATTGGTTGTTTGTCTTCATAATAGCTGCCATTCTGACTGGAGTGAGATGATATCTTAAAGTGGTTTTGATTTGAATTTCTCTAATTGCTAGAGATGATGAACATTTTTTCATATATTTGTTGATTTTATATCACCTTCTGAGAAGTGTTTGTTCAGGTCCTTGGCCCATTTATTTATTGGGTTATATATTTTTAAGTATTTAGAGCAAGAAGCAAGAATATTTTATAAGTGTTTAGAGTGTGGCAATGGGATGAAAGGGCTGTGCTTAAGGACCCAATACCAAATGGGTCCTCCGATTTGTTGGAGGTTTCTGTGCACCTCTGTATCCACTGAAATGCTGTAAGTTCACAGTGTTTAGGGACTGATATAACATTTGCTCAGCACTTTTGTAATCCCAGCAGCTCTGGAGGCTGAGACAGGAGAATTGCAAGTTCAAAGCCAGTCTCAGCAATGGTGAGACCCTAAGCAACTCAGTGAGACCCTCTCTCTAAATAAAATAAAAAATAGAGCTGGGGACATGGCTCAGTGTTCTAGTGCCCCTGAGTTCAATCCCCAGTACCAAAACAAACAACAAGTAACACTTGCTTACAATGTTAAGACTATTAAAAAAACTAATAGTGGGATTGAGGTAAATATTACAACAGAAAGTCAACCCTTTATAATTTGTAATTTATCACACTAGTGAACCACAACTGTGATGAGAAATTCACTCATCCTTCAATGTGCTCAGCACATTTAACCATAGTGACATTTTACTATGCTCCTTTTGTCTACACTTATCTCCATCCCAGGAGTCTCCGCTCCCCAGAAGAAGATAAGATCATGGCTATCTTCTACACCATCCTCACCCCCATGCTCAATCCCAGCATCTACAGCCTGAGGGAACAAGGAGGTTCTGGGGGACATGGGAAGAGTGTGTCAGATGGTCTCCTCCAGAAAGAAGTGAGCATGGCAATCTCTGTTCCTCTGTATGGATTCTCTCCATGCAGACTGGGAACTCTCTAGAACAGTGCTGACGTATAGATGTATATATAATCTACGTATGTAATTAGATTTTTAGTAATATATTTATTAGTAAAATTAATCAGATATGTCAATTTCTAAGCATAAGTATAATAATTATTACATGTGTTTTATAGGATATGGTATAATTAATACAGCATGAACAATGAATTGATTTATATTGTACTGTTTTTGTTACAACTTTTTTTACATAAAGTAATATTAATGTAAATAATGTACTGAATTTGATATTTATCATTTCTACATATCTGATATTACTACTGTGCTTTCATTCTAATTTTGTTTTCATTCTAATTTTGCAGACCCTTGTGTGGATTTTATAACTCATACCAACTTGTACTTTACATATTTCAGGTGTCCCAAGGTCACATGACTCAGTGTCTACTGGTGATAAGGCCTCTTAGTGACTTTCAGTCTTCTCCTTTAGTACCCGATGTGCCTTATTGTTCTGACTATGTTCCCTTGTCTTGTGACAAAGAATTGTATTTGGAACTCTTTAAAAAGCCATTTTTTTCTTTTAATTATTAGTTTTAATACTTGCAAAAATAATTAGCTTCAAGAGGCTCCTAGTGTTATGGGCCAGGCTATATAGGCAGTGAGCAAACAGACTCCATTTTACCCTGAGACTTCATGTCATGTAAGAAATGCTTCTCCCATGGGAAAGCCCCAGCCTCTGTACCCATTAATAGTTATCTAGTATGACATACTTGGCAACACAAAATGGCAATTCTTATACAATGTAAAATTGTTCTCTTTGATTTCCATTTTTCTTGGGCATGTACCCTGCCAGAGATTGATTGCATAGATGTTAGTAACCACTCTCTAACTTGTACTCAACTAGGGTCATTTTGACCCACTTCCCTTCTGCTTGCTTGCTCCTAATGCCAACCTGGAAGGTCCCATGGGAAATACCAATGTACCCATTTCATTGTCTCTCTAACTGCCCCGTTCAGCTTCTGTACCTGCTTGCTTGCAGCTACGTCAACCCCTATGTGGGTTTTGCAGTTTTTGTCTTTAAACACCCTAAAATGCTCAGGCTTGGGTCTGTTCCTTGCAGAGATAGTTATGGATCCTGTGGAGAGCAGTTGCCAGCTGGCTAAATAAAGACTCTTCAATTTAGACAAAACTGGGACTTGGTGTGTTTTCTGAGTGACCTGCCCCACAACATCTGGAGGTCCCACCAAGACCTACTTTTCTTGCTTTCTGCAGATCGCTCAGGACTACCAAGGGAGGAACCTTGGCAAAGAGATCACCTAGGGGAAGGCCTCTGATAAGATGTTCCTCACTCCTGACCCCCACCACCTAAAACTACCAAGAGTTGTCTGTGTTTCCCTGGGAAGGTAAGTCTGGTCTGTGTGGATATGCATCTGGAGAGGCTTGGGAAAGCTGGATGCGGCATTATTTTCTGAGTCCAGGGCTAGCAAGAGTTTGCTTATTCCTCTGGTCTGCTTTTTCCTCAGTCCTCTGCTCTGAGTCAGGTTTTTACTCAGTCCTTTGCTCCAAGTCTGGTTTTTACTCTGTCCTCTGGTCTGAGCCTGGTTTTCTGTCAGTTAAATTTGTCTTTGGTGCCTTACCTGTTGTGTGTTTTATTGTCTGTCTTGTGATTTTGTCTTGTTTGTTGTTTGTTATTGTTTGTTCCCTTTTTTGTGTTAGTTTCTACCTCAGTTTGTTTTATATATATATATATATATATATAT
>NW_026011672.1:0-2849 GCF_001458135.2 Marmota marmota marmota | reverse complement strand
TTTTGATCTCTGTTACCTATTAAGGGCCTCAAGTTTTATTCAACTTGTAATTAGAAAGTTACTTGTGAGAGTTTCATCGATGCTGGCAAGAAATACACACACACACACACACACACACACTAAAGTTAGTGTCATCATTTTTCCACAATTAACTCCACATTTTGAGATTCGTAGATTGAATTTGAGAAATAAATTGATAATTTTCAACACAATTTATCTCAGTATGCTTACCTCAGCTATGTAGATGTTTTATTTCATGTTTAAAATAACAAAGAATGTAAAAAATAATTTCTCATCTTTGTGAACAAGCCACAAGCAGGAATTGTTTTTGTGGATACTAACTAGGTGATACAAAATCTTATAGCTATCTTAATATCCTTAGTGTTTGTCAGAGCATGAAATTCCATCTTAGGTGATTCTGCTCTTTTCTCCCATTACTATACCTCTTATAGTATAGTACATATATTATGGTATAATATATTAATATCAATAAGCTCATGCAGCAATAATTCTGCATAACAAATCACCGTAAATTGAGTGGCTTAAAACCATATGTATAAAGATCTCACTTACTTTGTATCAAAGGCAAATTGACTGATTTCAACTGGGCTCCCAGGGCTCTGCTTCAGGCTACAAGTAATGGGTTAGATTTAGGTTCATTCCACTTGACTTTTGAACTCTGTTATCCATTAAGGGTCTCAAATTTTATTCAACTTGTAATTAGAAAGTTACTTGTGAGAGTTTCATCGATGCTGGCAAGAAACATGAGACATTTTGGTCTGTGACAAAGGACCATATCACTCATTATTACTACTATTATTTGTTTTAATATTCATACCACAACAGACAGCATGAGACTAATGTTTTCCTTGGTTTCATTGTGCCTTTAGCTCCACGGAGGTTATTTGGAGATAAGCCTACATGGATTATCTGAATGTAATGGATATGTGTCATAGTTAAGGAAGCCTAAACTTCAGAAATACCAATATTTTAAAAGGAACTCCTGGCATACCTGCCGAGCCACTGCCACAGATGGAGGCATTATCTTTATTTTTCTGGTCAGGAATCTGCTCTCTGCCTCAGAAGGAAATACAATCTCTAATTTCCAAGGCTGTTTTCTCTACAAAAACAGGTCATCCTATGATATTCTAGTACAAAGGTGTTAATGCATTTGTTCAGAAGAAATTAAAAAAAAAATGAGAGATCCATGGAGAATTGTCTCTAAATATTCTCCTGGATCATTGTCTACCCAATGTTACAGAAAGCTCGGTCCTTGTACCCTATGCCAATTTACTAAGGAGGAAACAGTTTTAAGAAAAAGGAAAAAGGAAAAAGAAGGTTTATTGCTAGCAAAGGAGAAGCACAGGGGACTCCTGTCCTAGAGGCTATGATTCTGCCCAGGAGGGAGATCAGCTTTTACAGAAGCTCTTCAAAGGCTGCATTCCAAGTGTGCCCTAACCTAAGGGGGAGCGGGTCCCAGGTGCACACTGATGGTGTGTCGAAATTCACTTATTAATTTGGGAGATAGTCACATCCTAGATCTTCTGTGACATCCCCTTCCTATGGTGGGTGTGTGCTCAGTGACAGATAACTAGGTAATCTTGTTTTCTGCCCTCAGGTTGGGAAAGGAAGACGTAGAACAGGAAAAGAAAAATATGCCCGTTTTAAAACAGACCTCAGAGCAGGGAGGGATGTATTAAAAAGGTGTAACCACTGTTACACCAAAATATGTTTTTCTCATAGTGAATGACATAGGCACAATATGCTAATATTTTGGGGGGCCATATTATTAAACCCAAAGTCAGTGTGTTGGAAAAATATATGCTATTCCAAGTGAACAAAAGATAAGAAGGAATATATTGTGAAGAGTGATCAAACCTATCACCCAAAGAATATTGGAATTACTTTATTATTCTTATGATAATGCTAATAGAAGGTAAAGACTGTTTTATTGACCACTGTATTTTTCATTTGCTATTAAATTATTTTAGTAAGTGTAATTAAGGTAGCTATATAAATTATCTATTTATAGATATGTATATATA
Organism: Marmota marmota marmota; assembly: GCF_001458135.2. NCBI lineage: Eukaryota > Metazoa > Chordata > Mammalia > Rodentia > Sciuridae > Marmota > Marmota marmota. The sequence goes on along the minus strand of NW_026011672.1, from coordinate 804 downwards.
TATATATATATATATATATATATATAAAATACTAATTTCAATTGGAATATGGCACTTAAAAGACATTGTAAGAGTGTGGTTTGTGGAGCTAGATTATCCGTGTTTTAATTTTAAGGTTACTACTCTTCACCTGGGCAAGTTACTCAGCCTTTACTTACCTCAATTAGTTTTTCAGTAAAAGGGAGCTAAATGTAGTATCTACCTCCTAGAGTTGTTATGAGCATCAATTCAGTTAATATTTAAAAAGAATTTAGCACAATTATGACACATATCAATTACTATAAATGTTGTATATCATTATCACCACTTATATTATTAGGAAAATTGCATGTATTAATTTTGATTCCAATAGTAATGTGTGAAAATTTTATTGTCTATTTTACATATAAAGCTGCCAACTACAAATACTGAGTTGTTTAATAATTAATTAATTTTTTTTAGGTTGAACCTAGGGACTTTTGCCACTAAGCTATACCCCAGCCCTTTTTAAAAAATTGTATTTTGAGACAGCATCAACCTAAGTTGCCCAGGCTGGCCTCAAAGTTGCCATCCTCCTATCTCAGCCTCCCTGAGATTACAGGTAATGTGCCTGGCTAGTAATGAACTGAAATTAATATCTCCTTTTACTACAAAAAATATGTTATTTTAACTAAAGTAGAATTATCACATCTATACTAGATAGATGTTCAGTAGTAAAATTTTATATTTATGCTAGCTAAGTAGATTTTCAATATTTGTTCTCTACCTCAAAAATTAAAAAAAAAATTTCTTAGACAATTCTGGGTTTTTTTTTTTTTTTGGCCC
>NW_026011671.1:0-2849 GCF_001458135.2 Marmota marmota marmota | reverse complement strand
AGGTCTCTCTCTCTCTCTCTCTCTCTCTCTCTCTCCCTCCCTCCCTGCATGCTTATGTGCTGCAATAAAGGACCCAGAAATACAGTGGCTATCTATAAGGCGGGAAGAGAGACCTCACCAGAACCCAATTTTATTGGCACCTTAATCTCAGGCTTCCAGCTTTTAGAACCATGAGAAAATAAATTTCTGTTCCTGATGCCACATGTTATAGTTTGTAATGGTATTCCAAGAAACTAAAAAGGATCCTTTGAAGGGGATCCCGAATTATTACAGAAGGATCATCTATGTTTTCAACTGTACTAATCAATTTGACTTTGCAAAACTTGCTCTGATGGGTTTCCAAGGAAACCCAAATTCCCATCATATGGATTATGATATTAAATCCACAAATTCATAGACAGGTAAGATATTTTTTTCATTTTCAGTTACTGATACTAATTTCTATTTTAAGTTATAATTTTTCCAGGTAATTGTAGTTCAAGGGAAGTTTTTTATATAATGGATTATATCATACCAAAGTTTAGAGATGGGCATTTGGCGCCATTGATGTCTTCTTCAATTCTTGCAGGTCCTTTGCAGGTCCCCCTTGCGGCCTTCTCACAGCAGCTAGCAGGCCTCCAGACTGAATCAGAGATAACTAACTAGAGACAACCTTCATCAGAGTTAGAGGATTAGATAAGATAGCCTGCAGAGTATCAAGGACATGGAGGTTAAATCACAAGAAGGAATGCCCAAAGACACAGAAAATCTGGGAAGGCCGAATTTGAAAAACAGAGGAGAAGCCAAGAGTAATGTATCTGAGAAAGAAGAAAACAATTATCAGCAAGAAAAAGATGAGCTGAGCAGAACGTCATGCTCTGAGCCATCTGCTCTTTGGACGTGCTGGGCAGTGGTAGTCTAGAGAACAAACTAAGAGTTCAGAGTAGAGAAAAGAGTGATGTTATGATTTGTGCAAGTTTTCCTGAAGCTGCTAGTAAATGATTCCTTCTTCATTTAAGAAAAATATTTTGTCAAATGGAATAATGCAATTTTATATATAGATAGATACCAAATGTAGATTTAAATAGGCCCTGCTCTGATGAGAATGTATACATAGCAGGTCTCTCCAGCCTAGGAGGCATTTTGTCTCTTTTTTCTGTGAGAGATCTGGAAGGGCAAGTTTATAGAGAATTCCTCAAAGTTGCCAATGATATTCATCATTTCAACATTACCTGGTTAAAAATATATCATACAGACACACATAAAGTTTTCAGAGAGCTAAATGCACTTTGAGAGATGAAGACACCATCAGAATAAGGGTAATTTACTCTTAGCTAAGTGGTCTCACAAGGAGGTATTTACCTGCTGACTTCGCTGTGACCATGAGTCCTAAACTTTGTCATTGTCCTAGAGTCAAAGTGAACCAAGGAAACTGACTCACACTAACCAAATTAAAATCAAACACATTTGTAGACTGAACCCTTATTAGTTCATAATGTCTCATGATGGGAGAAATTTTGATTGAATGAAAGGAGATCTCATTTCTCCTGCTGGGGGACAGAGTCTTCCTGGAGAGGTCAAAATAATGACTCTCAGCCACATGTGAGCATGGCATCAGAGAAAAGGGAGGTGTGGAATCTGGGAGATTTTTATCAAAGCCATGGCATGGTGTGATGAATCATTCCTATCCCTTGATACAGAACACCTCTGTAGTAATTAAATTAAAGTTGTCTTGAAGATTTAGTATCTCTTCAGCTTGGACAATACTGAAAAAAATCACTGCCAATTTTTTCCCGTTGGAGCTACATATTTTACAATATGCAGTGTTCCTTTATGTTAACACATTACAATATAATTGACAAGGTTTTGCTTACTAAATAATAACCACATTCCTGTCCTGCCTATTTAAAACTCAGGTCACCTTGTGTGAAATCAGGGCAAAATCCAAATCCTTTGGTCACATATTTACAGACAGTCTCTTATTTACTCATCTCAATTGCTGAACACTATGTGTGGATTTTATTAGTTGAATCCATGCAACCAAACCTCATTTCTCTCATCTCCAACTTCTTAGAAGAAATCTCACCTCACACAGTCCCAGCTCCACACCTACCCCATAATATTCTGCTAAAAGACTGAAAGCTGACAGATAAATTTGTGTGTGAGCAAGGAGATGCATTTCAGAGAATAAATATTTCTGTGTTACCTGTGTAGAGGTGGTGTACAGGGCATTATTAGTGATATAAGTATAGAGTACTCCTTAAAGTTTGAAAGGAGTATTATTTAAGGAAAATACTTTAATAAATTTTCCAGTAAACCTATGAAACTAATTTCCAAATGTGTAACACAGGTTAAAAATATAATAGGTACACAAAGCTTTAAGTAAATTCTTGACAGACATTTATAGATTAAAAGGAACCAGTGTTCCTTTTAATGGGCCATCTTATCCCTTGCATATATTGTCAGTGCAGTTAAGTAACCAGATGTTTCCATTGCATTAACTAAATCTACCTGGACCAGGTGGACTGTAACCCAAAATAGCAATATTTTTTGCTTTGTCTCTTCACTAAATAGTCCACTTTTTGTGTAAAAAGAGACTGAGATTTCTGCATAGAAGATTTTCTGGAGAAATATTCCCCCAAAAAATACCTGAAAGAGAAGAAGAAAGCATGATGAGGTCAAAGGGTGAAGATCTGGCTGAGATTCATACAATTGCAAGACATCTCAAGAATCCAATGAGATATTGCACAGTTGCATTCCTTTAAGAGTTGGAAGTTTGAGAACTTATTAACTCCCAGATCTACCCATTTGACTAATCACTGGGTAAGAAGTTTGCCTTGGCAGTGTTTTTTTTTTTTTTTTTTTTTTTT
>NW_026011670.1:0-2849 GCF_001458135.2 Marmota marmota marmota | reverse complement strand
CCATTGAACCTTGAAGGCCCAAAGGTGGGGAGCCTACTAAGGCTAGGTCAAGGATGAATCCTGTACAGTATCAAATTAATCCAACCAAAAAAAAATTTTGAAGCTCTTTCATTACATGGGTATTCTGCTTGCTCCTAAAGCACTCAGAGATAAAGCTGTTACTTTCTACCTCATCTTAGGGCTACTTCCATGGCAAACACCAGATTATGCTCACTGAAAATTGATGGAGTTTGTGAAGTTTCAAGCAGGTAGCCCAAACCCTGTTTGATTTCCAGCTTCATTTTCCATTCACCCCTATAAGGCAAAAAGAAGAGAAACATGAAAATTGAAACTGTTCCTGAAGACAAACCCTTTATGTAGGAGGCCCAAACATTTGGAGTATAGTCAAAAAAAAAAATGAATCCTGCACAGCATCATAGAAATTTGAAAACAAACAAATTGTTTGGAGACTTATTTCAGTACATACATGTTTCTCTGTTTTCTCCTTAAGGGCCCTCAGTTACAGTCTTTTGCATGCTTCATCTTTGGCCTACCTTCAACAGAAAGAAACCAGAGAGTGCCCACTGAGAACTGATTGTGAGAAGTTTCAGGCACCTCCTGCCAATCTGTTTGATTTACAGCTCAATTTTCATTCACATCAATAAGCCATAATGAAGGGAAACCTTAAAATACAAACTGTTCCTGACAGTGAACCATTGAACAGACAAGGCCCAAACCTGTGGAGCATAGTAAGGCTAAGTAAAAGATGAATGCAGCCCAGTATCATAGAAATTTGAAGAAAACTAGTGCCGCATGTGTGCTTTCGGTGCAGATGGAAGGCTGGGCTGTGCAGTTTATCTGGGCGCAGACAGCAGTCTCAGCCACACAGGCGCTCTCTGTACAGACAGAAGGCAGCACAAAACAAAGAGGCTTTGCTTGTGGGTCACCAGACCGAGCTCTGGACACAGCACAAGGTCACTCCAGAACCACCCACCTTACCAAACACCATACGCAGTTAATAGATAAAATCCATCTTGCAAAACCTTACTCACCATCTATCAGTGGGCGTGGCTATCAGCTTGTTTTTGCAGCTTATCAAGTACCCAGGTTACAACTCCCTTACCTCTAGCTGTGATAACTGAAGATTTTTCTCACAAGTTTTGGGGGGTGTAGCTATCAATGTGGAACAGCAACTCTACAGGCATCTGGTTTCCAATTCAGAGACTAAGAGTAGGGAGGCTCCAGGTAGAAGCTCAAGCCCTCTCACCCTGGCTACCTCCACCACACTGAGCACAGAGACTCAAGCTATGAATAGGCAACTCCACCTACTGCAAGAAAAGAAAACAGAGTTTGGAGAGACTTTTTTTCTTTCTTACTTTTCTTTTCTTGCTCTTCTCATCCATTCTCCTCTACCCTTCCCCCTCTGGTTTTCACAACCTCAACATATGTGAAACCAAGAACTTTCCTTAAAATTGGACTTTAAGAACTGAATCACTAGAATTTTATAATATAGAGGAATTGCATAGGCCCCACCTCACCACCTCTTTATTTGCTCTTATTTTCTTTCTCCCTCTCTTTCTTTCTTTCCTTGTTATTTTTTCTTCTTTTTTCTTTCTCTCTCTATCCCACTTTCAGCCTCCTAACTTTCATTATTTATACATAGGGTAATTTTATGAATACAGATAAGGAGTTTGAATTTATACCTTCTTCCATAAATTCCCCCTGTCTATTCATTAGAGTTCTCCTCCAAAGTTGCTAAGTTAGATTAATCACATATCCTCATTCCTTTCCCCCATTAACATAGCATCCTCTCTTGACCCTCAGTTCTCTATACACCAACAGAAATGGTATGCCTTTTATGAAACTAATGACTATATTCTAAATAATAATTGAAGCCAAAATCTGTAGACACAGAGTCTAAATATAAATGTATTTATAATGGTTAGGCTTAGGCTTCGGGTTAGGGTTAGATTTAGAGTTAGGTTTTGATCTATGGTTAGGGCTTGGGCTAAGGATAGGGCAATGGTTAGGACTAAGATTTGGGTTAGGTTTAGGATTATGGTAAGGGATAGAGTTAGAACTAGTAATAGGGCTAGTATGAGAGTTAGAGTTAGTCTTAGTGCTAGGATTAGGGTCAGGGTTTCGGTTAGGGATAGGGCTAAATTATGGCTAGTGTTAGTGTTGGGTTTAGGCCTTGGGTTAGGGTTAGAGTTAGGATTATGTTTAGGGTAAGGTATTGGGTTATAGCTAGGTTGAGGTCCAGGGCAAGGATTAGTATTAGGGTTAGGGCTAAGGTCATTTTTACGGTTATGATTAAAGGTAGGTTTAGGGCTAGGATGAGGGCTGATATTTGTGTTAGTGTTAGGGCTAGTATTAGGGCTAGGGCTAATGTCAGGTCTAGGATTACAGTTAGGGATAGATTTAGTGTTAGGTTTATGGCTTGGTCCAGTGTAGGGGTTAGGTGTATACTAAGAGTCAGTTTTAGAGCTAGGATTATTATTAGGGTCAGGATCAAGGTGAGGGTTTGGGTTAGGTTAGGGTTTAGGTTTAGGGCTTGCATTATCATCAGGATTTTGGGTTAAGGTAATGAAAGGGTTAGGTTTAGGGTTCAGGTGTGGCTTAGTGTAATGGGTAGGGTTTGGTTTAGGCCTAGGTTAGCATAAGGGTTATCATTAGGTTAATGGATAGGGTTAGACCTAAGATTAGGGGTAGGGTTATGTATAGAATTAGGGCTTTTGTTTGGGTTAGGGTTAGGGTTTAGGTGTGGTTTAGTGTAATGGATAGGTTTAGGGTTAGGCCTAGGGTTAGCATCATAGGGTTAGACCTAAGATTAGGGGTAGGGTTATGTATAGGATTGGGGCTATTGTTTG
>NW_026011669.1:0-2849 GCF_001458135.2 Marmota marmota marmota | reverse complement strand
CCCCCCTCCCTCCCTTCCTCTACCTCTCTCTCTCTCTCTCTCTCTCTCTCCCTCCTCATCCCAGTCACCATGAACTCCACCATTCCCTTATACCATGATATTCTGGCTCACTTCAGGCCCAGGCCAACACAGCCAACCAACTGAACCTCTGAAGCTCTGAGCCCAAAATAAACTTTTCCTCCTGAAAAATTGTTCTGGTCAGGTATTTTGTCATAGCAACAAAAAAACAGACTGATACCGAGACTCTGTCTCAAAATAAAAAATAAAAAGAGCTCAATGATAGAGCGCTTGCCTACCATGTGCAGGACCATGGGTTCGATCCCCAGTAGGCTGGGGATGGGGGATAATTGACTAAGTCAAAAATAACACCACATTGTGCCGTTTATAACATGTAGACATGAAATAAAAAATAACAACAGCACAAAACCTGGGGGTAGAAATATACTATTATATATTTGTAAGGGTTTTTTTTTTTTTTTACTTCATTATTGTTTTTGTTTGTTTGTCTCTACATATATTAGAAATCGAACCAGGGCCTCATACATGCTAGGTGAGTGCTCTACAACTGAGCTACATTCCTACTCCTTTTTATTTTATTTTGACAAATAGGCTGGTCTCAAACTTTTGATACTTCTGCCTAAGCCTCCTGAGTAGTCAGTACTACAGGTGTGCACCTCTGCACCCACATGTAAGGCTTCTATATAACTATACATAAATTTATATATTATACATAAATGGCATGTTACTTGACAATAGAATATGGTAAGTTAACGATGTACATTATAGACACATATGTCACATAATGACATTCCATTGATGACAGATTGAATGCACAAAGGTGGTCCCATAATATTACATCACCTAGTAACATCATAACTGTATTATTTGGTTTAAGGATATTTTATAGTGTTTGCACAATGAAATTACCTAGGAGGCATTTCTCAGAATATGTCCCTGTTGTTAAACAACATATAACTGTGTATCCAATGAGAGAACCCAGCAAAGAAATGTAGCTAATAAAGCAATAAAGAAAATAAAATGTGATCACAAAATAAATCAATCCAAAAGAAGACAAAAAAAGGAAACAGAAAGAACAAATAACAGATGAGGAAAAAAAGAAAACAAAGAAGATGATAGGAGCTGTGACTGTAGCTCAGTGGTAAAGCACTGGCCTCTCATGTGTGAGGCATTGGGTTTAATCCTCAGCACCACATAAAAACAAATAAAGATACTGTGTGTTCATCTACAACTAAATAAAAATCTTGAGACCAGTATCAACATTATTTAAAAAGAAGAATAAGATGATAGATTAAAATCCAAATGTATCAGTAATCACAGTAAATGTAAATGACCTAAACATCCTACTTAAAAGGCAGAGACTGTGATTGCATAAAAGAACAAGATCCAATTATGTGCTACCTAAAAGAAAATGCATCTAAAACCTTATATCACAAGATTGAAGGATTATTACTTGAATCATGTGAAGAGAGAAATATGTTAACAGAAAAAAAGATAGAAAAGAAATGCCACACTGACTATTCAAAAGCAAGATGGAGTGGCTATATTAGAAACAAAAAGTTAAGTTTCAGAGTAAAGAATCTGATCAAGGAGAAAAAGCTTATTTCAAGAAGAGGACAAAGCAATTCTAAATGTTTATTCACCAAATAATAAAGCTTCAAAATACATAAAGCAAAAGTGGATAGAACTGAAAGGAGAAATAGGCAGATCCATAATTGCAGTTGGAGACTTCAAAACTATAAATAGGCAGATCCACAATTGCAGTTGGAGACTTCTTCTAATAACCAGACAGAAAATCACAAGGATATTGTTGGCTTGGACAACACTATCAACCAACCCAGCCTGACACACAGATGTCTTTCAAATTATGAGGGGGGTTACCTCCTGATAAACCCACTGTAATTCAAAAGTAGAATAAGTTGAAAATACATTTAAATACCCTGATCAACCCATCATAATTTCTTTCAGTTGTAGATGGACACAATACCTTTATTTTATTTATTTTTATGTGGTGCTGAGGATTGAACCCAGTGCCCCAGACATGTGAGATGAGCACTGTACCACTGAGCCACAACCCTAGCTCTCATCATAGATTCAGAAAGTCATAAGTTAAGCCGTTGTAAGTTGAAGATCATCTATATAGAGAGCAATACACCCAATGACAGCAGAATAGATACTTACCAAGACAGACCATTTTATGGGCCATAAAATAAATCAAATAAATTAAAATTACTCAAAGAGTATAGTCTCTACTCATAATAGAATTAAATTTAAAAATCAGTATCGGAAAGATATTCCCAAATATTTTGCAAATAAATTATGCACTGCTAGGTAATCCAATGTCAAAGAGAAATTTAAAATAAATAAATTTAAAATAATTAGTAAGTATTTTGAATGGGTTAAATGTGAAAGAAAAGTATGCCTAAATTTGTATTATAAAGTTAAATCAATTCTTAGAAATAAATTTATAGCACTAAAATGTCTACATTATAAAAGAAGAAAGGTAGTATATAGAAGACTTCAGCTTCTACCTTAACATACTAGGAAAAGAAGTTGGGGAGATGTCAGCCAAAAGATTAAAAAAAAAATAGGAGGGATAAGTTCAAGTTCAATATTGTGAAACATACAATGTTAATAACAAGGGTTAATGACAATATGTTGAGAATAGATTTTAATTGTTCTCACCACGAAAAAAATCTATAAATGTGAAGTGATCTATCTGTTAGTAGTTTGATTTAGCCATTCCACAATCTATTTAAAAACAAGCTAAACAAATACATAAGATTTTTAGATGTCAAGTAAATAAAGTTCTAGAAAAGGAACTAGAAAAA